>NC_044043.1:17636312-17823875 GCF_901765095.1 Microcaecilia unicolor | reverse complement strand
CTAAAGAGTTTGTCCTGTCCCTCACTATTGAAAATGTGATATTGAAACAGCACCTCCCCCTGGCAGGACTGTAGGTGGAGGACTGTCGCTAAGCTTAGAGGGAACAGTGCTCCCAGAAGTTGTGTGTGACAGAAAATGAGCGCACAGCTTCTAAAACGACGACTAAGGTCAGTTCCATGCACAACTGCCAATTAACACCAATTTAAGCCAGTAATTGGCTGTTATCTCCAGTTAACAGCCAGTTATTAAGTTGTGCGCACAAATGACCTTATGCTATAAATTGGGTGCCCAACTTTGCACATTCCGGTGTGCCCAGGTTTATGGAATTGGTGGGGGGGGGGGGGGTAGACATGCCTAAGGTTCTGTGCTGAGGGCAGCTAGTACTGTGTAGAATTGGAAAAGGTGCAGCAAAGGGCGACTAAAATGATGGCGGGGATGGGACGACTTCCCTATGAAGAAAGACTAAGGAGGCTAGTGCTTTTCAGCTTGGAGAAGAGACGGCTGAGGGGAGACATGATAGAGGTATGTAAAATAATGAGTGGAGTGGAACAGGTGGATATGAAGCATCTGTTCACGCTTTCCAAAAATACTAGGACTAGGGGCATGCGATGAAACTACAGTGTAGTAAATTTAAAACAAATCAGAGAAAATTTTTCTTCACCCAACGCATAATTAAACTCTGGAATTTGTTGCCGGAGAACGTGGTGAAGGTGGTTAGCTTGGCAGAGTTTAAAAAGGGGTTAGACGGTTTCCTAAAGGACAAGTCCATAAACCGCTACTAATTGGACTTTGGAAAAATCCACAATTCCGGGAATAACATGTATAGAATGTTTGTATGTTTGGGAAGCTTGCCAGGTGCCTTTGGCCTGGATTGGCCGCTGTCGTGGACAGGATGCTGGGCTCGATGGACCCTTGGTCTTTCCCAGTGTGGCATTACTTATGTACTTATGTGTGCACATCTGTGCAAAATGGAAGCGCCAGCACACGGACTAATTTCAGTAAATGGCTCCCAAATTTGGGCACCGAAAAAAATGAGCGCCATCTAAAGAGTGGCAGTCATTTACCGCCCCCCTGATAAATCCTTCCCTTCCTTCCTTACCGACTTTGATGCTTGGCTCTCTGTCTTTCTTGACCCCTCATCTCCGTCCCTCATTCTCGGAGACTTTAACGTACATGCTGATGACCTATCCGACCCCCATGCTTCTAAGTTCCTCACCCTAACATCCTCCTTCAAACTCCAGCTGTGCTCCACCACCCCTACTCACCGTGACGGCCATTGTCTTGACCTCGTCCTCTCCTCCTCCGGCTCACCCTCCAATTTCCACGTCTCAGCTCTTCCTCTCCCCGACCATCACCTGATCACATTCACACTTCACCCCCCCCCCCTTCACCCCGTCCAACTTTAACCACCACCTCCAGGAACCTCCAGGCTATTGACCCCTCCACCTTATCATCTACTATCTCTAATCTCCTCCCCTCCATCACGTCCTCTGCAACTGTCGACAAAGCGGTCTCCGCTTACAATACCGCTCTCTCCTCTGCATTGGATACCCTCGCACCATCAATCTCCCGTCCCACAAAACGCACCAATCCCCAGCCCTGGCTGACTCCTTACATCCGTTACCTTCGCTCCTGCACCCGATCCGCTGAGCGCCTCTGGAGGAAATCTTGTACCCTTTCAGACTTCCTCCACTACAAATTCATGCTATCCTCCCTCCACTCCTCCCTATTCCGTGCAAAACAGGACTATTACACCCAATTGACCAATTCTCTCAGCTCCAACCCTCGTCGTCTCTTCACCACCCTTAACTCCCTCCTAAAAGTGCCCCCCGCTCCTACTCCCCCTTCTCTCTCTCCTCAATCGCTGGCCGACTATTTCCGCGACAAAGTGCAAAAGATCAACCTTGAGTTCACGACCAAGCCACCACCTCCTCTTCACCCTTTAACCCTCTCCCTCATCCAACCTACCCAGGTCTCCTTCTCCTCCTTCCCTGAGATCACCGAGGATGAAACTTCCCGCCTTCTTTCCTCCTCGAAATGCACCACCTGTTCCTCTGATCCCATCCCCACCAACCTACTCAACACCATCTCCCATACTGTCACCCCCGCCATCTGTCGCATCCTCAACCTCTCTCTCTCCACTGCAACTGTCCCTGACACCTTCAAGCCAGGGGCGTATCTGCGTGGGGCCTCAGGGGCCTGGGCCCCCGCAGATTTCGCCCTGGACCCCCCTACCGCTGCCAACCCTCCCCCTCCGTTGCTCGCCTACCTTCGCTGGCGGGGGACCCCAACCCCCGCCAGCCGAGGTCCGCGTCCTCCTGCCGCTGCCGGCTGCCTTTGGTCCTTTAATTCTTCCATTGAAGCTGGCGCCGACGAAAGTTTCTTTTGAGTCTGACGTCGCTGCACGTTGTACGTGCAGGACGTCAGACTCAGAAATTGTTTCTGAGTCTGACGTCCTGCACGTACAACGTGCAACGTGCAGCGACGTCAGATTCAAAAGAAACTTTTTCGTCGGCGCCAGCTTCAGTGAAAAAATGAAAGGACCAAAGGCAGCCGGCAGCGGCAGGAGGACGCGGACCTCGGCTGGCGGGGGTTGGGGTCCCCCGCCAGCGAAGGTAGGCGAGCAACGGAGGGGGAGGGTTAGCAATGGCAGCGGCTGGGGGGAGGGGGATCGGCAATGGCGGCGGGGGGGGGGGGGGGCTATAATGTGCCCCCCCTCTCTGGCCCTGGCCCCCCCTACCGCCGCAGTTCAGATACGCCCCTGCTTCAAGCACGCCGTTGTCACACCTCTCCTCAAAAAACCTTCACTTGACCCTACCTGCCCCTCCAACTACCGCCCCATTTCTCTTTTACCTTTCCTTCCTTTCCGTTCATATCCGCTGCCTTGATTTTCTCTCCTCTCACGCCATCCTCGATCCACTTCAATCCGGTTTTCGCCCTCTGCACTCGACTGAAACGGCACTCTCTAAGTTTGCAATGACCTGCTCCTGGCCAAATCCAGAGGTCACTACTCCATCCTCATCCTCCTCGATCTTTCCGCCGCGTTTGACACTGTCAATCATGATTTACTTCTTGCCACGCTGTCCTCTTTTTGGGTTCCAAGGCCCTGTCCTCTCCTGGTTTGCCTCTTATCTCTCCCACCGCACCTTCAGGGTACACTCCCATGGATCTTCCTCCACTCCCATCCCACTATCTGTTGGAGTTCCCCAGGGATCTGTCCTTGGACCCCTTCTCTTCTCAATCTACACCTCTTCCCTGGGCTCGCTGATCTCGTCTCATGGTTTTCAGTATCATCTTTACGCTGATGACACCCAGCTATACCTCTCCACACCTGACATCACTGTGGAGACTCAGGCCAAGGTATCGGCCTGTTTATCCGACATTGCGGCATGGATGTCCAACCGCCACCTGAAGCTGAACATGTCCAAGACCGAGCTCCTTGTCTTTCCTCCTAAACCCACTTCTCCTCTTCCTCCACTCTCTATCTCTGTTGATAACACCCTCATCCTCCCCGTCCCATCTGCCCGCAACCTCGGAGTCACCTTCGACTCCTCCCTCTCCTTCTCTGCGCATATCCAACAGACTGCCAAGACCTGTCGCTTCTTCCTCCTCAATATCAGCAAAATTCGCCCTTTCCTCTCTAAGCATACCACCAGAACTCTCGTCCATGCTCTCATTACCTCTCGCCTCGATTACTGCAAATTACTCCTCACCGGCCTCCCACTCGGCCATCTATCCCCCCTTCAATCCGTTCAGAACGCTGCTGCACGTCTTATATTCCGCCAAAACCGATATACTCATATCACCCCTCTCCTTAAATCACTTCATTGGCTTCCGATCAGATATCGCATACAATTCAAGCTCCTCCTCCTTACCTACAAATGCACTCAGTCTGCGGCTCCTCACTACCTCTCCACCCTCATCTCCCCCTATGTTCCCGCCCGCAACCTCCGCTCACAGGACAAAGCCCTTCTCTCAGTACCCTTCTCCACTACTGCCAACTCCAGGCTCCGCTCATTCTACCTTGCCTCACCCTATGCCTGGAATAATCTTCCTTTACCCATACGCCATGCCCCCTCCCTACCCATCTTCAAATCTCTGCTTAAAACTCACCTCTTCAATGCTGCCTTCGGCGCCTAACCGCTCAAGAAATATAAAATACCCCAATCTATCCACCCTATCAGATTAATTGTTCACTCGTCCTCTAGATTGTTCACTTGTCTTTAGTTTGTTCTCTTGTCTTTTAGATTGTAAGCTCTTTGAGCAGGGACTGTCCTTCTATGTTTGAATTGTACAGCACTGCGTAACCCTAGTAGCGCTTTAGAAATGGTTGTTGTTGTTGTTGTAGCGCATAGCGCCAGGATCCGTGGCCAATTTTAGGCACGAGGATTTACACCAGTGGAAACCTGGTGGAAATCCCTGTGTCTAAATCAGGCGCGGATTCCCCCGAATTCTCTAACAATGCGTGCGTCTGTAGTGAATGCCCCTGATTTGCCCATGCCCCTCCCATAGTCACACCCACTTTTCAGTTGCACGCTACAACATGTAACAAGGTAAGCATGGCTTGTGGCGCCCTCCTGCGATGCTTACCTTGTTTACTGGAGCCGGCTCGCCCTGCAGAACAACCAGCTCACAAGATGTTAAAAAATTTAAAACCGGCTCTTGCGAGTCTGCTCCAGCATACCACTGGGTATACACAACAAGTAGCACATATGAGTTTATCTTGTTGAGCAGACTGGAAAACTCTTTTTATTGGAAAAAACTAAAAACAAATAACATACAAATCAAAAACAAGCCCCTAGCTATACACGGTCCTCCTATCTATGTACACCCCCTCCCCCTCCTCAATAGTACAGTGGAAACTGTTTATTAGAAAGACCAAAGAAAAAAACCGGACATGCAAATCAAACCCCAGGCTCCTAGCTAGACATGGTCTGCCTATCTATGTACACCCCCTCCTCAATAATACAATGGATCAACCCCCCCCCCCCGACCCCCCACAACCCCTTCAGACAACTGGCACACAATCCCCTGGGAAGCATGTCCCCTCATGGCGGCTTAAGCCTCACGTGTCTCCACCACCTCGAAGCCACCCCCACCCCTTTTTCTACCCTTTCCCACTTCGCCGCTTCCTGCACCGCCCTTACCACATCCCAGCTGACTACCTCCGCCGGCCGGACCTCCTGGTACAGGGACACCCTGCAGCGCGCCATCCAGAGGCAGTACCGCAATATCACCGAAATCAGAAAGCGTGTTACCGGATCCCCGCGTCCCTCTCCACCCTCTGGGCCATACACCCAGTCCGCATAGCTGTAGTTGCGGAAACTGGGGATCTGCAGCAACGAGGAAACCCGGTCAGAGACCTGGACTGTAAATGGGCACCTCACCAGGAAATGCTCCATCGTCTCTTCAGTTCCAGCACATTCCTCCCGTGGGCACCCTCTATCCCGCACATTGCGATATTTCAAATTTCCTCGGACGTACAGTCTACCGTGAAAGGACAGCCACGCCAGGTCTTTATACTTCACCGGGATGCGGTTCGAAGCAATCAACCGTAACCCCTGCTGCATCCGTGGGGCCGGCGCGTCCCTCAGCGCCAGAGGAGCTGAGAACACCTGCGCCCGTACTCTGTCCATCCAGACCCCCCGTTGTCCTGCCTTCACCTCCCCCACCGTCAGCCCCCACACCCTCACCAATTTCACTAGGGTCTTGCAATAACTCACCCCCCCCGGAGCCCCCCTTCGCAGTGCCACTACCCTCCCCCCCTCCCGCCATAGGTCCCAATATCTCGGCCACCACTGCAGGACACTCCTAGCCCACCCCGGTGGCTCCCGCCCTACCGCCCTCCCCAGATTGAACTGCAGGAACAAAGCGCTGAAAAACAGGACTGGGTTTATCATGCCCACCCCCCCCTCCCTCCTAGGCAGATAGGTAACATTCCGTTTTACCGGATTCGTCCTGTTGCCCCAGAGCAGCCGGAAGAACACCCCATACAAGGGCCGTGTACCGGCTCTCCGGCAGCAGGCAGATGTAACTGACGAACAGAAACAAAGGAACTAAGTGTGCCTTGATGAGCTGTACCCGCTCCCCCATGGTCATTTTCCACCCCTTCCATCTATCCACCCTCCCCTTCACTTCTTGGAGACACCTATCCCAGTTGTAGAGCCTATAATCCCCCTTCTCGAAGTATATTCCCAAGACCCGTATACGTTCCACAGCTGTAGGAAACCTACCTCCCAACTCAAATTGCAGCCCCTGATCCCCAACCCACAGGCTATTGGACTTTTGAAAATTGACCTGCGACGCTGTTGCCTGCGAGTATTCCTGGATCAGGTTCTGCAATCTACCTCCCTCCCTCTGGTCCGCTACCCACACTGTAACGTCATCTGCATACGCCACGACCCTTAACTGGTTATTGTCCCCCACCTCCACCCCTTCCAGCCCCTCCGCCCCCCCCTTCTCCAGCCGTCTTATAAAAGGGTCGATGGCGTATGCATACAACAGCGGGCTGAGTGGGCACCCCTGTCGGACCCCTGCCCCTACCTCAAACCCCTGCCCTCTCCACCCGTTAACCAGGGGAAAACACCCCGCATGCCGATAGAGTAGCTGTAATTGCTCTATCCAACCCTTCGGAAACCCATAGCGCTCCAGAATGCTCCATAGGACACCCCACTGCACTCTATCAAACGCTTTTTCCTGGTCGAGTGTTACCAACAGCCTACCATGCCCTCCCACTCTACTGCGTTCTACCCCCTCCCGCACCCACGCTGCAGCTTCCAAGACCCCTCTCCCTTTAACCCCACATGCTTGCGAGGCTGCTAGCAAATCCCCAGACACCTGCCTCATTCTCTGGAATAGCATTCGCGCAAAGATTTTTCGATCCGTATTAAGCAGTGCTATAGGCCGCCAGTTGGCCAGCATCGCCGGGTCCTTCCCCTTACTTAGTAGGATAAGAGCCGCCTCTGTCAAGGAACTAGGCAAGGAACCCTCCAACTGGCTGCCCCCCATACCCTCACCAGGATCGGCACCAGCTGCTCCTTAAAGGCCTGGTAGAACTCAGTTGTTAGCCCATCCGGCCCCGGCGAGGTCTTCCTGTGGAGCGCCCCGATGGCTTCCTCCACCTCCTGTTCTGTCCACGGGTTCAAGAGGGCCTGAAGCTGGGGTCCCCCGTGACCTATCCCCGGGGTTCCTTCCACATAACACTCCATCTGCTCCATATCAATCTGCTGGGCTGAAAGGAACGCCGCAAAGTGGTCCCTCACTGCCCCCAGAATCCCCTCCTTGGTGTCCTGCAGGACCCCCTGTGCATCCCGCACCCCCTCCATCACCCTGCGCGCCCTCCGCTCCCGGCAGCATGCGAAGGGGTCCGGGCTACACATTTTCCCGAAGTCCCGCTCATACACCAAGGAGGTGTAGCGGTTGTACTGTACCTGCTCCAGGAGTGCTTGGAGATCATGTATTTCTTCCTCCCCCCCCCCTTGTGAAATCAATGTGTCCCTCTTTTTCTTTATTGCCATGCCCAACTTTGTCCTTTCCCTCCCCTCCCTTCTCGCCTGTCTGAGAAAGAATCCCCGCGTTCGTCTTTTCACTGTATCCCACCACTCCCCCAATAACTGAAATGCCCCCTGCACTGACACCTGATCTTCCAAAAACCGGCGGTACTCCTCCCGCACCTGCTCGCTACCTAACCACTTTAAATTTAGTCGCCATAACCCCCTCCCTGGCCTCTGCGCTGCCGCCCCCCCCACCTGAAGGAGGACCATGTGGTGGTCTGAAAAGTCCACGTCCACGGTTCGTGGACCCCCCAGACAAACCCCCTTCTTTACCAGGAATCTATCGATTCTACTTTTACACTGCCCTCGAAAGAACGTGAACCCCTCCTGTTCCTCACAGAAGGCCACATGCGCGTCTACCAGCTCCGCCTCCCGCATGATCCCTGCCAGCCTCACCCCGTCATAGCCCACCTGTACCGATCGTCCCCCACTATCCTTTTTCCGCAATATGGTGTTAAAATCTCCCCCCCAGACTACTTGGCGCAAAGTGTAAAGGTAGGGCTTGATCTTCCCAAAGAGGAGCACCCTTTCCTTCTTGCTTTGGGGCCCGTACACATTCACCACCCTCAGTGCTCTATCCTCCCAAATCGCATCCACAACAAGACATCTCCCCACCCCCAGCTCCACCACTCGCTGAATATTCACCCGGTGGGACTTAAATAAGATCCCCACCCCACCATACCTCTCCCCCGCCAACCCCCACACCGAGGGACCCCACTTCCAGGCCCGCCTTGCCCGCCTGATCACCTCAATGGACCGCAGCCGAGTCTCCTGGAGCAGGAAGCAATCTGCTTGGACCCTCGCGAACCAGTCATACGCTAAACCCTGCTTCTTCGGAGAGGCGATGCTGGCCACATTCAGCGTGGCAAATGTCAACACTAAGCCTGCCATCCTCATTGCGAGTCACGGGTCTGCTCACTCCCAACTTCTTTCCTTATCTCCTGGGATACCCCCTTCTTACCCTGAAGCAGGTCCTCTGCTATGCGGTCTACATCATCCCCTGCCAGATCCCCCTCCCCCCCCCGCAGCCGTCCTGTCTGCACCTTACCCCCCCCCTCCCCCTTTCTTCCTTCCTTTCTTCTTTGCTCTATCCGGACCCACCCCCTGATCCCTCCCTCTCCCCTCTTCACCCCCGCCCCCTACCTCCTCCTCCGAGTCCTCCACCTCCCCCAAGTCCTCCAGATCCTCCTCTAGCTCCACTCTGTCCCCCCAAGCCTGCACTTGGGCCTTCACCACCTGCCCGGCCCCCTCAGCTTTCCTCTTACTCCCCTTTCCCCTCCCTCCCTCCCTTCCCTCTTCCTCCTCCCTCACCCCTCCCCCTCCCCCCAGAGCCTTCCCGCCCTTCTTCCTACCACCAGTACCCTCCTCCAGTGCTTCCTCATATTTCCGTTTGCCCTCCCCAATCCCCCCTGCCGCCCCCTCTTCCTCCATTAACTCCACCTCTTCTCCTTCCCCCTGTTCTTCCTCCTCCCTCCCAACCTCCCTATCCTCCTCCTCCTCCTCCAACACCTGAAATCTGTTCCCCCCCCTCTTCCCCTGCAGCGCCCCCTCCCTGCCCACCCCTACTTTCCCCCCCCTCCGAAACTTCCCTTTCCTCTGTGGCACTTGTACCCACTCCCCCTCTCCCCCCTGCTCCACTCCTGACCCAGCCCCCTGCCGCCCCCCCTCCTGCATCCCCTCCTTCTCCCCCCCTTGCCCCTCCCTGCCTATCACCCCCTGCCCTATCCCCTCCTCCATTACCCCCCCTCCACGTCCCTTCCCCCACATATCCCACTCGTTATGGGCCGCCCTAGGGCAGTTCCGATATGCATGGCCTAACCCGCCGCAGAGGTTGCACCTGATCGCGGTGCAGTCCTCTGTGGCATGCTGATCCCCGCATCTTCCACACTTTACCACTGGGCATGACATGCTGAAGTGCCTAAACGAACCACATCTGAAGCACTGCCGCGGCTGCCCCTTGTAAAAGCACAGTATCCTGTCACGACCGATAAAGGCAGCCGAAGGAATGTGCTGGACCACATGGCTCTCCTGTCTCAATTTGACCAGGGCTCCCCAACCTCCTGCCCAAACCCTGCTTGGATCCGGTAACTTTGCAAGTGGGGATCTCAGCTCCGCGTACCTCTGTAGCCAGTAGGCTAAATCTGCCCCAGAGATAGACTCATTTCTCACGAGCAGGGTGATCTGCACCAGGTCCGGCTTGCTGACTGGAATGGCCCTGAGGTCCCGCCACTCCCCCTTTCCCCTCACCCCCTCGTACCTTTCCCAGAATATTTCCATCCCCCTCTGGGTCATGAAGCTCAAGTCATATTCTGGGATGTTGATGGGGTGTATACACGCGTAAAAGTCCTCGGGTATAAACCCCATCCCCATCACCAGCCTCAAGACCCGATCCCTGGAGGGCATTGCCCCCTCCCCTATCCATTTCAGCTGTACCACATTTCGCCGCTTAGGCAGCTGTCCACCCCCTGTCCCCGCTCCCCCCCAACCCCTCCCTGGGCCCTCAAAACCACCCGATCTCCCCCCCTCCCTCCTTCCCCCTCCCTGGACTACTGCCGCAAAGGACTTGGACCCCAGCCCCCACCGCCCCCCCTCCACACTTGTTCCAGCCCTTCCCTCTGCCTCCCCCCCCTTCTGTCCCTCTGCCCCTCCCCTCATCCCTCTCCCTTCCTCAATATCCACCGCCCCCTCCCCCTCCCGTTGTCCCCCGTCCCCTTCCCTCTCAGACAAACATCCAGCAACGTCCATAGTCAGTTCTGCGGCTTGGGCTGCCTCCAACTGATTGTCCTGCCCATCTCCACTTCCTGGAACGTCCCTGCTCGTCCCTGCCACTGCAGGCTCCAGCCTCTGGGCTAATCGCCTCCTCTCCTCTGTCTCCTGGCGATACTCTGGCACCTGCCCAGTCAGGTCTGCAGCTGGCGATACCAGACTCCCTGCTCGCTCTGCCCCCGAACTCCCTCCAACCTCCGGCACCAGGGGCGAAGCCTCCGGAACTCCGCCGCTCCCCTTGGCTCCTCGCTCCCAGCCGTCCTGCTGGCAGGTCTGCTCCACCACCCGCTGCACATCTGTTAGACTTGCCATGTCCACTTCTGTAGTCAACGAAAGTCTCTCAACAATCGGGTTACTTCCCCCCTTGCTTCTGGTGCAGTCCCTCCTGCGTTCTCCCAATGGCTGGCGCTTCCCGGGGGCATGGCTTGTCTGTTCCTGATTCCGCCACAGGCTGGCTGTTAGCACCCCCCGATTTCACCTCTTGTAATGGACAGCTGGTCAAATGAGCTCCCAGCTGCTGCCCGCTCCTATTCCTCTCTCTCCGACCCCTCTCCTGTAAACCGCCAGCTACTCCATGCTCAGGGAAGACCTCCCCTGCTCCCGGACTTCGTGGGCGGGGCTTCTCCAGATGCCATGCTGCTTCGGTTTCCACTTCAGTCATTGCAGACCCGGCCAAAAATACCGGAGTCTGCCTCTGCTGACCCTTTTCCAACAGGGCCTCCTTCACGGCAACTGTCTCTGCTGTTTGCACAACTGCAGGTAAGCCCTCTGAGACTTCGACCACCACCTCTGTAGAAAACAGGCTGCTACCTGCGTCTCCCTCTGCTGCCTCCATTATCTGGAGTTTTGAAAAGTTACTGAGTTCTGTCCTCCCCTCCACAGGTAGGATCTCTACTCCAGCCCCCACCTCAGAGCCATGTCCTGCCGCTGCCTCCTTATCCTCTGGCTGCTGGGTAAGTGCTCTAGACTGTGTTGCCAACTGTCTCATGTATTTTAAAGTGGGGTCACCTCTGAACCCAGACAACTCTTTTGAGTCTAATGCTGCTGAAGACACTGAAGCTTGCTGCAACTGTAGTGTTCCTGAACCCCCAGACTGAGGTATTGAAGCCATCCTTTCTCGGTTAACATAGAGCTCCCTCAAAGGATTCACAGAGCCCTTTTTTAAACAGTTCAACAAGTGTTCTTTTTTCCCCAACAACTTTGATATCCGGGCTTCCTCTTTAACATACATTTGTCTGTGCTCCGCTGGGGCAAATTTACACATAGTTCTTGCCATTTTCAGACGTTTTCCTAGCTCCACTACTTCTTTTTCCACCAGCTTAATTCGTCTTACAATATTTACCACACTACTTGCTGGATCATCAGGGTCATAGCTCACTTCAAGGAACTCCTCATCTGACGATCCATTCTCCTCACTCTCACTCTCAGCTGCCTCCAGCAAAGGCTTCTGGCAAACTTCCATCGCCTCTTCCTTCTCCCTTCCTTGGAAGCGCCCTTCTGGGGCCTGTACTATCTTCCTCCCCCCTCCACTGTCTTCTCGCTTACCTTCCGCAAGCTGGGCCATGGAGGGGGAAATGCTCTGGTGGCCTCCACTGGGCTGCTTCTCCCTTCGGTCCACTGGACTCCTTTCCCTTCTCCCGGTAGTCAAACCAGGGAGAGAGCCACTCCTTTCGGCCTTCTGGTCCCGGGCCCCAGGAGGCCCCATAGCCTGGGACTTTCCTGAGGCCTTCTCCCCAGGGACCCTCCTCATCTTTGGGGAGGGAGCTAGGTCTCACTCCCTTTCCACTGGAAGTCAGCAGAGCTCACTAAAACACCTCCTTCCTCCTCAGCAGACTGGATGGACCGTGCAGGTCTTTTTCTGCCATCATCTACTATGTTACTATCCTGCTTATAATTGAAAGAGAAAAACGCCTATATTGTGACCCAAATCGGGAGATAGACGTTTATCTCCCAAAAACGAATAAAGCGGTATAATCAAAAGCCGAATTTGGACGTTTTCAACTGCACTCCGTCGCGGATGCGGACAACGTTGATGGGGGCGTGTCGAAGGCGTGGTGAAGGCGGAACTGGGGCGTGGTTATCTGCCGATCAGAGATGGGCGCCTTTCGCCGATAATGGAAAAAAAATATGCGTTTTTAGCGAGAATTTAGGGCACTTTTCCTGGACCCTGTTTTTCCACGAATAAGGCCCCAAAAAGTGCCCTAAATGACCAGATGACCACTGGAGGGAATCGGGGATGACCTCCCCTGATTCCCCCAGTGGTCACAAACCCCCTCCCACCACAAAATATGCCGTTTCACAACTTTTTATTTTCACCCTCAAATGTCATACCCACCTCCCTGGCAGCAGTATGCAGGTCACTGGAGCAGTGGACTTCAGGCAGGTGGACCCAGGCTCATCCCCCCCCCCCCCCTCCCCACCTGTTACACTTGTGCTGGTAAATGGGAGCCCTCCAAACCGCCCCCCAAACCCACTGTACCCACGTGTAGGTGCCCCCCTTCACCCCTTAGGGCTATAGTAATGGTGTAGACTTGTGGGCAGTGGGTTTTGAGGGGGATTTTGGGGGCTCAACACCCAAGGGAAGGGTGCTATGCACCTGGGAGCTGTTTTACCTTTTTTTTTTTTTTTTTTGTAAAAGTGCCCCCTAGGGCACCGGTTGGTGTCCTGGCATGTGAGGTGGACCGGTGCAGTACGAATCCTGGCCCCTCCCACGAATAAATGTCTTGGAGTTATTCGTTTTTGAGCTGGGCGTTTTCGGTTTCCATTATCGCTGAAAAACAAAAACGCCCAGCTCAAAAAAAGATAAACGTCCATGTTTTTTCGAAAATACGATTCGGTCCGCCCCTTCACGGACCCGTTCTCGGAGATAAACGCCCATGGAGATAGGCGTTTCTGTTCGATTATGCCCCTCCATGTATGCGTGCATTGGTATCAAATAGCACCTAGCATGATGCATTTATATCTGATTCAGATTTATATCTGTTAGTAAGCAGTTATTGGCGCTAGTAGGTTTTGCGAACATGCCCAAGTTTGCATATGCAGTTTTAAGCGCCATGTATACAATTCCCCTGAATCTGTGGGAAAGGGAATGGGATTTGATAGTTCGCCTTTCTGTAGTTGCAATCAAAGCAGGTACTTATTTTTGTATCTGGGGCAATGGAGGGTTAAGTGACTTGCTCAGAGTCGCAAGGAGCTGCAGTGGGAATCGAACCCGGGCCCCCTGGTTCTCAGGCCACTTGAACTGCTACTCCTCCACTCCGTTCATGTGCTGGAATGTCATTGGGCAGGTAAACAGCAGCATCAAGAAAATTTCATGTGCACAAAATTGTAAGATGCTAATATTTATGCACAGAAGAACATTTCAGCATATGTGCAGATAAATTATTTTCTGCGTAGAACAGTCCCCTTCCCTTTTGTCTTAAAAAGCTGAGAGTACTGTTATACTCGCAGCAAAAAGAAAAAAATGGGAATTAAATCCTTACTGATGGTCCTGCAGCAGCAGATCAAAGTAACCTTTCTCCGCCTCCTCTGACGTGGGATTAAAACTCCTGCCTTGTGCTTGACCTTAATATCTGCGCATTTCTCTGCATCAGGTCCAGATAACTAATACCGTCATTAACATTCATTTTAATATGCTGTGCACCAGTGTCCTGCCTGCAGGTTCCTGCACTTATCTTCTGCGTGAGACACTTCTCTTCATCGTGCAGGCCGTAAAATTGCACGCAGGCAACAGACTAACGCTGAGCCAATATCTGCACAAACTTACTGCATCTGCTTCTAAGAGAGCCATGCAGGAAATGCCAGAGGAAGAGAGACACCAGGAAAAGAGGGGGAATGAAATGGGAATAGATAACCCAAACACTGCCGACCTACAGTGGAGCGTTTTCATGTATTGTGATGAACACAGAGGATCTCTAATTAGAAATGAATGATATAAAAAAACAAAACTTAAAGGGTTGCATATGTGTTTGCATGTCATGTGATGCTTAGGTAACATAGTAGATGACGGCAGAAAAAGACCCGCACGGTCCATCCTGGCTGCATCAACTAAGGCTGGTGCTGGGCTGGTTTGTAAGATCTGAGTCCCGCATATAGCAATCCCGTTTAGGATGGTCTGGAGAGAGCTTTGATGGAAACTCCACTAATCTGGAACATGAAGACTGTGCCGGGCAGACTTTTACGGTCTTTGGGCCAGATGCATCAACCAAACGTTAAAAAATCTAAAACGTAAAAGTCCCTAACGAATTTTAAAAAACGAAGAATGCACCAAAAAAAACAAGTCGCACATGTTCGGTGCGGTATTGTAAAGAACAATGCATCAAACTGGTGTAATCCCCGTCGGTAATCGGCCCCTAAAGCATGCGCAGAGCAGCCAAGCGTTATGCTGGCTGCTCTGCGCATGTCCCAACGTCAAAACAGCAAAAAAACCAAAACAAAAACACGTGTGTTTCGGGAGGGGGGCAAAGGCGCTCCTCAGGAGCGTCCTTGATGAGCTTCCTTGCCCCCCCCGCCTGAGGTCGCCGCTGCTGCCCGCTCCCCCATGCTTAAAATTGTGTCTTTTGTAGGCAGCCCCTATTCCCCCTCTCCCTCCCTTCCTGCTATTTTACAAAAAACAGCTCCTGCCATCCTCCACCCCGAGGTCCCCTTGCACCCCCCCCGCCCAAGGTCGCCGCTGCTCCCCGCTTCCCCCCACTTCCCAAAAATCAAAACTTTAAGTTGCCCTGACCGGCCCCCTCCCTTCCTCTCTTCTCTTTCTTCCCAGCTCCGCATCCCGCCATCCTCTGCCCCGAACCCCTCCCCCGCCGCCCCCCCCCCAGAGGTCACCGCCGCCGTTCCCCCCCTCCACCAGTGCCCCCCTCCATCCTACCGGGCCGTGCAGCGCCTCTCACCTCTGTGTGAGGGCGCTGCACGGGGAAGAACAGCTGATCGCCTCCTTTGGAGTCTACGATGTCCATCCTCCCTCTTTGGCCCGCCCTCGTCTGAGGTAACCAGGCGAGGGCGGGCCCAGGAGGAAGGAGGGACGTTGGAGACTGCAGAGGACGGAGACGACAGCTGTTCTTCCTCGTGCAGCGCCCTCACACAGAGGTGAGAGGCGCTGCACGGCCCGGTAAGATGGAGGGGGGCGGGGCACGGGGCGGAGGATGGTGGGAGGCAGAGCTGGGGAGAAAGAAAGGAAGGGAGGGGGCCGGCCAGGGCAGCTTAAAGTTTTGATTTTGGGAAGTGGGGGGAAGCGGGGAGCAGCGGCGACCTCGGGTGGGGGGGGGTGCAAGGGGACCTCGGGGTGGAGGATGGCAGGAGCTGTTTTTTGTAAAAAAGCAGGAAGGGAGGGAGAGGGGGAGTCGGGGCTGCCTACAAAAGGCACGATTTTAAGCATGGGGGAGCGGGAAGCAGTGGCGACCTCGGGCGGGGGGGGGGGCAAGGACGCTCATAAAGGACGTGCCTGACGAGCGCCTTTGCCCCCTCCCGATCCTTTTTTCATTTTTGTTTTGATGCGTGTCTGACAGCTCAGGCCTTAAGGACAGCTCTGAACTTACATTAAATTTATCACAGTATCTGATTCGGTGCAATCGTCGGTATGGTTAGTGCATTCCGAATTGTCCACATTAGAATGGTAGTTACTCGTTTGCATTCCGTTTTCGTTAGCTGCTAGCGTCGTCGGAAAATGGCCTTTAATGCATGCTACGGTTGAAATTTTCTTCGTTAAAGGGTCGTTAAAGTTTAGTGCATCTGGGCCTTTGTCCTGCAAATGACAAGACAGATTTGGATAGGCTGGAGTGACGGCAACTCCAGTAGGTGGAACACAAGGACAGAGCCGGGTGGACTTCTACGGTCTATGTCCCAGAAACACCAAAGAAAAGCCATGATGAAGTATATAACATCACGTTCATTGTTGATATAAATCTTGAATTGATAATGAATGTGACAGTTGAGCAGACTGGATGGACCGTTCAGGTCTTTATCTGCCGTCACTTACTATGTTTGTGTGTGCAGTAAACATGCATCCAAGTACATCTATTTATGCATAATACATTCCTCCTAATCTATAATCCTCAGGGCATACACAGTTTCAATAGGAAAGGGGATGGGATTTGATATACTGCCTTTATGTGGTTACAATCAAGTACATAAGTAATGCCATACTGGGAAAAGACCAAGGGTCCATCGAGCCCAGCATCCTGTCCATGACAGCGGCCAATCCAGGCCAAGGGCACCTGGCAAGCTTCCCAAACGTACAAACATTCTATACATGTTATTCCTGGAAATTTGGATTTTTCCAAGTCCGTTTAGTAGCGGTTTATGGACTTGTCCTTTAGGAATCCGTCCAACCCCTTTTTAAACTCTGCTAAGCTAACCGCCTTCACCACTTTCTCCAGCAACGAATTCCAGAGTTTAATTACACGTTGGGTGAAGAAAACTTTTCTCCGATTTGTTTTAAATTTACTACACTGTAGTTTCATCGCATGCCCCCTAGTCCTAGTATTTTTGGAAAGCGTGAACAGACGCTTCACATCCACCTGTTCCACTCCACTCATTATTTATATACCTCTATCATGTCTCCCCTCAGCCGTCTCTTCTCCAAGCTGTATAGCCCTAGCCTCCTTAGTCTTTCTTCATAGGAAAGTCGTCCCATCCCAACTATCATTCTAGTCGCCCTTCGCTGCACCTTTTCCAGTTCTACTATATCTTTCTTGAGATGCGGCGACCAGAATTGAACACAATACTCAAGGTGCGGTCGCACCATGGAGCGATACAACGGCATTATAACATCCTCACACCTGTTTTCCATACCTTTCCTAATAATACCCAACATTCTATTCGCTTTCTTAGCCGCAGCAGCACACTGAGCAGAAGGTTTCAACGTATCATCAACGACAACACCCAGATCCCTTTCTTGGTCCGTAACTCCTAACGTGGAACCTTGCATGACGTAGCTATAATTCGGGTTCTTTTTTCCCACATGCATCACCTTGAACTTGCTCACATTAAACATCATCTGCCATTTAGCCGCCCAGTCTCCCAGTCTCGTAAGGTCCTCTTGTAATTTTTCAGACGTTTATATACTGTTCCAGGCAGTTTACAATACAAGAAGCCACACAATAGCAGGAGATAACAATAAAAATACAGTGGTGGAAATAAGTATTTGATCCCTTGCTGATTTTGTAAGTTTGCCCACTGACAAAGACATGAGCAGCCCATAATTGAAGGGTAGGTTATTGGTAACAGTGAGAGATAGCACATCACAAATTAAATCCGGAAAATCACATTGTGGAAAGTATATGAATTTATTTGCATTCTGCAGAGGGAAATAAGTATTTGATCCCCCACCAACCAGTAAGAGATCTGGCCCCTACAGACCAGGTAGATGCTCCAAATCAACTCGTTACCTGCATGACAGACAGCTGTCGGCAATGGTCACCTGTATGAAAGACACCTGTCCACAGACTCAGTGAATCAGTCAGACTCTAACCTCTACAAAATGGCCAAGAGCAAGGAGCTGTCTAAGGATGTCAGGGACAAGATCATACACCTGCACAAGGCTGGAATGGGCTACAAAACCATCAGTAAGACGCTGGGCGAGAAGGAGACAACTGTTGGTGCCATAGTAAGAAAATGGAAGAAGTACAAAATGACTGTCAATCGACAAAGATCTGGGGCTCCACGCAAAATCTCACCTCGTGGGGTATCCTTGATCATGAGGAAGGTTAGAAATCAGCCTACAACTACAAGGGGGGAACTTGTCAATGATCTCAAGGCAGCTGGGACCACTGTCACCACGAAAACCATTGGTAACACATTACGACATAACGGATTGCAATCCTGCAGTGCCCGCAAGGTCCCCCTGCTCCGGAAGGCACATGTGACGGCCCGTCTGAAGTTTGCCAGTGAACACCTGGATGATGCCGAGAGTGATTGGGAGAAGGTGCTGTGGTCAGATGAGACAAAAATTGAGCTCTTTGGCATGAACTCAACTCGCCGTGTTTGGAGGAAGAGAAATGCTGCCTATGACCCAAAGAACACCGTCCCCACTGTCAAGCATGGAGGTGGAAATGTTATGTTTTGGGGGTGTTTCTCTGCTAAGGGCACAGGACTACTTCACCGCATCAATGGGAGAATGGATGGGGCCATGTAGCGTACAATTCTGAGTGACAACCTCCTTCCCTCCGCCAGGGCCTTAAAATGGGTCGTGGCTGGGTCTTCCAGCACGACAATGACCCAAAACATACAGCCAAGGCAACAAAGGAGTGGCTCAGGAAGAAGCACATTAGGGTCATGGAGTGGCCTAGCCAGTCACCAGACCTTAATCCCATTGAAAACTTATGGAGGGAGCTGAAGCTGCGAGTTGCCAAGCGACAGCCCAGAACTCTTAATGATTTAGAGATGATCTGCAAAGAGGAGTGGACCAAAATTCCTCCTGACATGTGTGCAAACCTCATCATCAACTACAGAAGACGTCTGACCGCTGTGCTTGCCAACAAGGGTTTTGCCACCAAGTATTAGGTCTTGTTTGCCAGAGGGATTAAATACTTATTTCCCTCTGCAGAATGCAAATAAATTCATATACTTTCCACAATGTGATTTTCCGGATTTAATTTGTGATGTGCTATCTCTCACTGTTACCAATAACCTACCCTTCAATTATGGGCTGCTCATGTCTTTGTCAGTGGGCAAACTTACAAAATCAGCAAGGGATCAAATACTTATTTCCACCACTGTAACTAGACCCGGTAGAGAATTCAACACAGTCATGGGCGTAGTTTGGTCATTTCATTTGGGAGGGCAAAGGGTGTGGCTTGGCTTAATAGCATATCATTTGCATACATATTAAGGTTCTTCAAAAAAACACACACCCCAGACTAAAACACTGAATATGAAGCCATAATATCAAAACAATTAAGGTTTGGGTTTTTTTTTAACTGAAATGAGCCAGCACCAAGGGAAATTTGTCTCATGCCCCTCACATTCACACAAATTAGCAAGGGAAGAGAGCACTTTCCCTAGGCCTGACACAGCACCATCCCTGTTTGCTTTCTCCAAATCCCAGCAACTCTCCATACCATGCCACATAGATAGAAAAAAAAGAGGGAGAGTAGTGGAAGGATCTTCCAACATAGGACATTATTATGCAGGTAATTGCCAATAAAGCCTCTTGAACAATTACCTGGGTGTTAGTGTCCTATGTCGGAAGATGCTTCGACTACTCTCCCTCTTTTCCCTTCTAGACTATCCAGAGTGGTCATCTGTTCCTCCACCTCAGTGGCTTTTATCACTATACAAAAGAGGGAAACCACAGAAAAACTGAAATAGAGATCTCCCTCAAGAAAGTCAGACTCTGTAAGCAGTATAAACACTGGTAAAAGAGAAACAGACATTTATTTTCTCCTGCATGCTGCAAAATACAAAAATAGAAAAGATCAACATTTCACAAAGCAGGCACATCTCAGTCCTTAAAAAGTATTAAATAAAAATATTTCTTTTCTACCTTTGTTGTCCGAGCAATTTTTCTAATTGGGCTGGTCCCAGTCTCTTTTCCACTTTCCATGTGTCAGTCTTCTCTAACTTCTTTTCCACATTAGCGTTTCCATTTCTCTCTCTTCTTGGCTTCTTCCTTTCCTTCTCTACATCTGTCTGGCAATCAGTGACCTTTCATTTAATGCCCCCCCTTATTTGTGTTTATCCCCATTTCTCTTACCTTAGTCATTGTTTCACTTCTCATCTACCTACTAGCTTTTACCGTTGCTTCCTCTGTCTGTCTCTCACTTAATATCCAGTCTCCTAAACCCCTATCTTTCCCCATCTTTCACCCACTTCCTTAGCCCCCATTCCCATCCTCTTAACCCTCATCTACCCTCCACTGGATCTCATCATCCTATCAGTCCCCAGTTCCATCCCTGTCTCTCTTTCATTCCCTTGCTACCGAGGCCATTCTTTTATCTCTTACCCTATACCCCATGCCCTTCCTTCCTCTCCCCCCCTTGCAAGGTCTAGTGTCGCACCTCCTCCCTCCCTCCCTCCCTCCCTCCCTCCCTCCAAGGTATGGGCTCCCCCCTCCCACCCTCCTTCCTTCCCTCCCTCCAAGATCTGGTGTCACTTTCCCTCCCTCTCCCCCTCCAGAAAGTCCAGTGTTGCTTTCCCTCCCCCCCCCCCCCACAAAGTCCAGTGTTGCTTTCCCTCCCTACTTCCCCCCCCCCAAAGTCCGGTGTCGCTTTCCCTCCCTCCTCCTCGACAAGGCCCTGTGTCACTTTCTCTCCCTCCCCCTCCCAAGTTCGGTGTCACTCTCCCAATCTTCCTCCCTCCCCCCCCCCCCCACAGGGTCAGTGTCAGTCTACTTCCCTCTCTCCCTCCTTTTCCACATGGTCCGGTGTCACCCACCCTTCCTTACAAGTCTGCGTCGCTCGCTCTCCCTCCCCCACGCTGGGTCCTGTGTTGCTCTCTTTCCCAGTCCTTCCTGCAGGCTCCAATGTCACTCCTCCACCTCTCCGCTCTGCTCCCGCTGCAGCCTTTCAATCTTCCAGGCTGCCGTATGTTAGCAATGTAAGCACACTGCCTTTGCATGCTGGGAAGCCGCCTCTGCAGCAAGCGACCTGCCTACGCGGGAACAGGAAGTCACAATAGAGAGATGGCTTTCGGACCGCATGAAGACAGCGTGCTTACATTGCTAATGCTGCTGGCAGCCCGGAAGATGGAAAGGCTGCAGCGGGAGCAGAGCGGAGAGGAGGATTGACAGAGGAGTCTGCAGGAAGGACTGGGAAAGAGAGAGACAGATGCCACCATGCAAGCCGTTTGAGGGGGCAATGCCCCCCTCACCCTCCCAAACTACGCCCATGCACACAGTGATAGCTTGAAAAGAAAGCATGGAATTGATCTGATGTTTAAAAACCAAATACCGTCGAAGTAAATTGTCCCGAACTCTGGCAGAATTGTAAAAGCAATAAGAAAAAGATTGAATTAACAATTCAGATGAATTCCCATTTAATAAGCTGCTTTAAAAGAAATTCGTGCAGGTACCTGGGGCAATGGAGGGTTAAGTGACTTGCCCAGAGTCACAATGAGCTCTTCGTCTGCAAATATTTGTGAACAGGTTGAATTAGGGGCTAAGTGGCACGACTTAATTGGAGTTAATTTGTGCTAATTTACAGTTACCTGTGTAATGGCCCTTAGTCGTAATTCTGGAACCTTAGCGTATAATTCTATTAGCACACATTTGCTAGGAAGTGTGGAGATGGGGGGGGGGGGTCATGGCCATGGGCAGCACCTATGCGCTGAAGTTAGGTATACGCAGTTAAGCACCAGCATTCACAAAAGCCTTTAACATGACATAAGTGTCCACGACTAAACTTAGGTGCTAAAATACAGACTTACGCTGGTATTCTATAAAAGCAGTTACACATATAATTGCCGATATAGAATTTGGGCTTAGTGGGCAACATTTTAGCTCCTAACTTCACATGAACTGTGGGGTGGACTGACCATTCAGGCAACTGGGCAGGGCCCAGGGCTCTCCCCCCCCCCCCCCCCCCCCACAGCTGCACACCACAGCCCCCCTCCGAGCCTCAGTGGACTCTCCCCGGACCCACCTTGAAGGGCCCTGGTGGTCTAGTGGCCTCTGCAGGGGCAGGAAAAAACAACACTCTTTTCTGCTCGGCTTCCGTGTTTTAAAAATGGCTGCCGAGACTCCTTGAAAACACGGCACCAGACATAATAGCAGTAGTGGGCAGAAAAGAGTAGGGTTTTATCCTGCCCCCGAAGAAGCCACTAGCCCACCAGGGCCCTTCAAGGTAGGATCAGAAAGAGCCTACTGAGGCTCAGAGGACTGTAGTGAGCAGGAGGGGGGGCGGCGGCAGCGCACCCAGGGAGGGCTCAATGACCTTTACTGCTCAGGGGCCCAGATCACTGTCGGTCCTCCCCTGCATACTGCTCATTGACAGGTCTTAGGAATCTGGGAGTCGATATTTAGCCGGCAGTGCTCAGCGTTTTGCTGACTGCCACCAGCGTCATGCCTGGCCATGTCTGGACTCCAACTCTGAATTTCCAGGTTTCCAGAGCCAGTTAAGTACAATATTCAGCACTTAATTGGCCATGGGGCACCGCACAGATAGGCCTGTGCAGTGACCTTGGCCGTTTAAGTGCTGATTGTTGGCACTTAACCAGCCCAGTGTTGACTCTGCCCCAAAATAGCTGGTTTTGAAATGGCGCTAACCAGACATTTCTAGAGCACATACTAGTTAAGTGCCACTGAAAATGACCAGTCAGCCCTGAACAAGCGATTTAACTGGTGAGGGGCCGTTTCTGACCAGTTAAATCACTTTGAATATCAACTCGCTGGATTTTAGATGTAATAATTCTCCTCTCCAAGTTTCAGTTCATGGCAACTTACAAACTGAGGTACAGCTGGGAAGGTCCCTGTTCCAGAACCCATACAATCTTACTAATGTGCATTAACCAGGCAGTTAACTTGTGTTAATTTGAGATACAGAAACCAGAACTGAATGCAATGCTCAACATAAGGTCACTCCATGGAGAGATACAGAGGCATTATAATATTCTTGGTCTTATTTTCCATCCCTTTCCTAATCCTGTTTGCTTTTTTGGCCGCCGCCACACACAGGGCAGAAGACTTCCCTGGCACTAACCAGACAGTGCTGTGGCAGAGGGGATATTCAGTGGTGCTGCCCAGTTAAATGGGCAGGAACCTCTTTGAATGTCTACCCTGTAGTTAGTAAATAGGTACCGTTGAGAATAATGGGGCTTGTGTTATATCACATGTTAGTACATGAGGTCCTGCAGAAATGGAGGGTTAAGGGACTTGTCCCAGATCATAAGGAGCCTCAGTGGGATTTGAACAGGGCTTTCCTGGTTGGTTGTCAGGCCACTAATCTAAGCTAGGTGACTCCGCCAAATCTCATTTCATTAAGATCAATCACTGGAAGGGCATACGCTTGTGTATCAGACATGCCAAGTCATATGCATTTGGAGTGTGACACATTCATTTGTTCTCACACTCATGCACAAGTACTTTCCTCACATGTCGTCTCACCTTTCCTTCCTGACCTCTTTCTCCCTCCCAGGTACAGCCTGCTTTTATCTGTCTGCTCTGTACAACATAGCTCTTCACTCCAGCCTTTCACCCTTATCTCCACCCCACCCCCACCTTCAAACTTGTACACATCAATGTAAGATTATGGCACTCTGCCTTGGGCCCATTCCTCTATGATGTCCTGCCTCCTATTTAAAAAATCTTATACCACAATCTCCAATTCTAGGCAGTTTACAAATAACATAACAGTCATAAAATAAAATACATACATCACAAAACTAGCATAAATTAAACATGAAAAAAGCAGGCTTTGTAGACTGGTGCATGGGTGCTGGCTGTGGATGGGGGGGAGGTTAGATGTCTCACCTCTAAATCAGTACAGTTTCTAATTGAAAGCCTCCCAAGAGTTATTTTCCCTCTGCTGCTGTCCTTTGCTGTTTGGCTCCTGAGATTGTAAAGCTCTGGTTACAGTCTGTGCTTGGGAGGGTTAACACCTGCCAGGGATGAAAGGCAGCAGGGCTGGACTCCTGTTTCACTCTTTGCAGTTCAAGGGCAGATCCTTAACTCTGTATTGAAATCCCAGAGAATGCAGAAGGAATTAGGCTCAGTGTTCTGTTCATTCTACTGAAGGAGGTGGGGGGTTGGGAGGGGGGACCCTGTATGCAGTTTCTGAGGTGGGGAGGATGCTTATTGTGTCTCAGGGAGTTGGAGAGCTTCCTTCAGAGCCAGCAGCCAGGGGGAAATAATGAATGAAATTGGTTATGAAAAGGAATTTTCCCGCCAGGCTTAATTAAATCGGAAGGGAAAGAACGAGATGTATAGTTGGAGGGGGGGGGGGGGGGGGGCGAGGGACCATTACAGCTTCTGCCATATTCTCTCTTTCCTCTTCATCTTCTCCCCCCCCCCCCCCCCCCCCCCAACACACTTTTGTTTCTGACAGTCTCCTCTACAGTATCTTCTCTGGCTCTCTGTATCTCTTTCTTGCATTCACACAAGGCTTTAGCTCAGCTTTAACCCAGTTTTACTGGCCGAACAATGCTCAAATGGTTTCAGTGCGGTTATTAACTTGCGTTGAAACCATTACATAGTAACACAGTAGATGTCAGCAGATAAAGACCAGTACGGTCCATCCAGTCTGCGCAATAAGATAACATATGTATACCTGTTCTTGATATATTCTTGCCATTTGTAGGGCATAGACCATAAAAGTTTCCCGCACACAACGTGCACACGAAACATTTTTTTTAGCATGATCAGGGAATACGAAATGACTGCATTAAAACGCATGTTAATACGGTCATTTGGTATTCTCTGACCATGCCAAAAAAAAAAGTTTCTCAGGTACGTTGTATGTGGGATACTTTTTGCCAAGTCCAGGGCAGTGTAGAAGAGTTGGTTGAGAGGAGCAGTGTCTAGTGACACCCTCTTCTCTTCCTCCAGCCCGACCATCCTGCCCCGGATTTCTTCATGCACTAGCCCTCACTCTATCCAAACACTCCTCCATACCCAGCTTAACAGTGGCCTCCCCTCCCAACCCAAACTGACCCAACCTCCTCCCTCCCCAAATATTTAAAAAAAATGCCCTGGTGGTCAAGTGCTCCCTGACCACCTCCCTCCCTCCCTACTACTCCCCCTCCCACAAAATCCCTGGTAGTCTAGTGGGACCCCCCCCCCACCCACTCCAAGCCTAGTCCACCCCTGACCCCATACCTTGAATGAAGCAGGAGCTATGCCCACTTGCTCCTGCCTCCAGGCACCGTCATCTGTGAAATGGCAGTGTTCTGCCCCTTGCAGTGCATCCTGGGATGCACTGCAAGGGGCCTGTCTACCATATAAGAGAATTTCTCCCTTATATGGTAGACAGGCCTGCCCAGTGCATCCCAAGATGCACAGTGCAGGGCAGGGTGCTGCCATTTTGCAGATGACGGAGAGGCAGGAACAAGTGGGCATCGTTCCTGCCTCATATGGGGTTGGGTGGGACTAAGCTTGGGGTTTGATCCAAAAGAATGCAAAGTGGTTTACATACAAGAGCAACTTCACATTAGAAGGAATATACAGTGATCATTTCACAAAGTACAGTAAATCAGACAACTTATATCTTCAAATAAATGCCTTACAAAAAATAATATGATGAAATTTGATGAATCTGAAGAGGGATTCCATTCCAAATGTTATTGCTCTGATAATAGAACAAACGTTCCTAGATGGATTTAAACCTTAACATTTTTCATTGCGGGGAAATCTAAAGTTAATCTCGGAACACTTCTCAAATGTAATCTATTAAAAGAAAATATTAATGTTTAAAATTTTCAGAACCTAATCCATAAAAACACTTGAAAACCAAACAGACTATCTTAAAGTAGATCCACAATTCCATTCGCTAACCGAGTGGCTTCAGGAAATTTTCCCACTCTAAAGATTAATCATGAGGATGTGTTTTGTAACACATAGTTTTAGATTTATTGAGCAATATAAAGAGTTGGGATAATCTAAATGAAGAATTAAACAATGATCCGGAAACTATCAGCACTCAAAGAAGATCTTATAGCTCTTAAACGTGAAAGATTTAAAAAAATTTCTTCACAAGTTCATTAATTTGAAATTCAAAAGGCAATTATGAATCCAAAATTATTCCCAATACTTTAGATTTACTCTCAAATTTAAGAGATTTTCCTGAAGACAATGTCATATTGACTGAAGAGATCTTTGTCAGATCACGAACCATATAAGGTTGGTTTTCTGCTTATTTAAAGTTTGGGAAAATTAATTTTAGCCCAACTATCTATTATAGTAATATAAGGTTTCACACATCAAAAAGTATTTTGATCTGGACAGAGTACAAATATATCATCTGCATGAGGCAAATTAAAACATTTTAAGAGCCCTGTTTACTAAGCTGTGCTGTAGGCGTGCTAGCGTTGTTAGCGTGTGTTAAAAACGCCAGCGCACCTTAGTAATCAGGGCCATAAGTAAGCCAAATATCTACCCAATGAATGTAGATATAAATTAAAAAGCTGAGGCGATAACGACGAGCCTTGTGGCACCCCCCCCCCCCCCCGACTGATGACCATTTATTCCTCTCCATTTTTGTAATCACTATGGGCCCTGTTTATTAAGGTGTGCTAGTGTTTTTAGTGCATGCTAAAAATTACTACTACTACTACTTATCACTTCTATAGCGCTACAAGGCATACGCAGCGCTGTACACCGTACACGAAAAGACAGTCCCTGCTCAAAGAGCTCACAATCTAAATAGGACAAGGAAACAGACAGAACAACTAAGAGGAAAGGGAATTAAAGAGGAGGGAGTAAAAGGGTAGAGGGCAAGTGAGTAGTGGTTAGGAGTCAAAAGCAGCGTTAAAGAGGTGGGCTTTTAGCCTGGATTTGAAAATGGCCAAAGACGGGGCTAGATGTACAGGCTCGGGAAGTCTATTCCAGGCGTGAGGTGCAGCGAGATAAAAGGAACGGAGTCTGGAATTAGCAGTAGAGAAGAAGGGAACAGACAAGAGAGATTTATCCACAGAACGGAGTACCCAAGGGGGGGGAGTCGGGAGAGACAAGAGTGGAGAGGTACTGGGGAGCGGTAGAGTGAATGCACTTATAGGTCAGTAAGAGAAGTTTGAATTGATTGCGGAAACGGATAGGGAGCCAGTGAAGTGACTTCAGGAGAGGGCTAATTTGGGCATGCATTAACCGTGGAGATGCATCTACACGGTTAGCGCACGCTAAATACGCTGGCACGCCTCTAGCGTGGCTTAGTAAACAGGGCCCAATATGTTCTTCAGAATTGCTAAAAACCAATTAAGAACTCTACCTGTAATACCCAATTTGCTTAATCTCTCTAACAGTACAGAATGATCTACAGCATCAAACGCCGCTGAGATATCAAACTGTAAAAGAACTGGAACTTTGGGATGGGAGGGAGAGGACTGCTAGACAGCCAGGGAATTTGTATAGGGGTGATGTATGGGGGGGGGGGGGAGACCCCTAGATCAGCAGGGCATTTTTTTAACTATTAGGCGAAGGGGGGATTGGGTTGTTTTGTGAGGGGGCTAGGGGGCCATTGGACCACTAGGGTGGGTTTTGTTGAATATTAGAAAGAGGGGCTCAAGTATATGGGGCAGATTGGGAGCCACTAAATATATGATATGTTTTGGGGGGAAGAGGGGTGGAGCTGGGGGTAAGGGACAGATGTATGTCACAGCATGCTTGTATTTTTTTAAAATGCCAGTTTTCCTATCAGGGCCTTAGCCAATCATTGACAGAAAAATTAACATTTAACACTGAGCTATGGATTCCTGCCACAATTTTAACATGGCATTAATTTGCATGCTCATTAGTTTGAGCATGCCACGACAATTTTTGGCGCTAATTTCATGGTAGAGTGAAGACTCTACGACAGACCTTTGAGCATCAGCCCCTTCAGTTCTGTGTTTTTCTCTGCTTTCAAGCTTCTTGGGGTCAGTCTAATTCTATCTTTTACCCTCTGGCCATCTCTCTGTCTTTCCTCTGCCCCCACTCCAAATGCAAATAAATTTTATTGGCATGATAACTTAGACATGTAGCCAAAAGAATTAATTAAGTAGTAAGGCAGAGGCTGTCCCACTGCTCTCATCCTATGGCAGCATCTAGCTGTCTCTTCCTGCTTTCAGATGAAAATTGTGTCCAAAATTCAGCCAGAAAATCCCACACTTCCCCCTCATCTCTGTCGCTGCCCTTTGGAATTCAGTAATTCAATAGAGGTGGCTTTTTACTTACTCAAAAAGGGGTCTGTATGTGTGTGTGTGTGTGTGGGGGGGGGGGGGGGGGTGCTGGAGTGTGTAATGAGTGGAGAGAGCCTAGATACAAAAACAAGGTAGTAAGTATACAAAACATCTGGCTGCAAGCACCCTGATAGAAACGCAATATACACCCCCAGGGGCAGCCCAAGGCAATTTACTGCCTGAGACAAAGGATGAGATGGCGCCTCTCCCTCCCTCGGGCTCCTCTTCCAAACTACAATCAGGGAATAAGAGGGTTGGGAGTCATAGAAAACAATTAAGCAATTAAGTTTATTAAAAAATCATGAAAATATTTAAATATGTAACTCGTGTGTATATATCAGTGGCATAGCTACATGGGGCCACGGGGGCCTTGGCCCCCCCAAATTTGCTCTGGGCCCCTGGTTTAGCTGGTGGGGGTCCCCAACTCAATTTCACTAAAAGAAGCATGCCGGACGTGAGGGAAAGAGAGGGCAGGCAATGCGGCAGCGCCGGAGACCAGTGCTGGATGAAGGCTTCAGCTGGCGGAGGTTGGGGACTCCCGCCAGCCAAGGTATTTGCAGCGGTGGTGCTTCAGCCAAGATGTACAGTGGTGGCAGTGGGTGGGCAGTGGCAGGGCAGCGAGGGGGCAGCAGACCAAAATGTGCCCCCCCCCACCTTGGGCTCTGGCCCCCTCTCACCTTGATGTCTGGCTATGCCCCTGGTGTGTGTGTGTGTGTGTATATATCCTATATAATAAAATGCACCTCCAACATTCTGAAGCTGACTGCATGGCTGAGGCATTCCTGCTCTCTGTATCCATCTCCTGAATTGACATCACGTACTTCCGGGTTTGTCACAAGCAGAAATGACCAACCACACGAGGTTTATCGGCTTCAGAATGTTGGAGGTGCATTCTATTAAATAGGATTGGTCAGTTCCTTGAAGCACAGCCAGAGCTCAGCGTCCTGCACAGTAACGCTCAGACACCAGAGAGAGAGGGGGGGCCTGACATCAGAGAGAGGGAGGGAGGGGGGGGGCCTGACACCATAGAGGGGGGAGGAGGTATCTCCGTCACACACACACTCTCTCTCTCACAGTCAATGTCTTTCTCTCTCTCACTCTCACACACTGTCACACACTCTATGTCTCACACTGTATCACATTCACTCTCTATGTGTCACTCACACACTCTCTTGGTCTCATACACTCAGTCTCACAGAGAGTCTGTGTCTCACACACACTGCATCTGTGTGAAACACACTCTCTCTCTCACACACACTGTGTCTCACATACGCACTTGTACACACTCTCATTCTCACACACACACACTCTCTCTCTCACAGACACACTCACACCCAGACTCACTCTCTCTCTCTCTCACACACACACACACACTCACACATTCACTCTCTCTCTCACACACACAGTCACTCTCACATACACTCAAACATACACACTCCGAGGAAAACCTTGCTAGCGCCCGTTTCATTTGTGTCGGAAACGGGCCTTTACTAGTATATATATATATATATATACATACATATACGCACACACATATATAATAAGCTAAATTTTTGTGGTTTGGAGATTTGCAAACCAGTTTATTTTGTCCTCGGTAGAAACACTCAGATTTGAATGAAAATCTAAAGTCTAGGACTCGGAGTAATTCTAGACTCAAAACTGACTTTTGTATTTCAGATTCATTTATTTATTTATTGCGAACATTTATATCCCACATAATCCCACCAAGGCAGGCTCTATGTGGCTTACAACAATGGAGGAAAAGTACAATAGAACAATTCAAGTGCAAATCAGAGTATAAAGTAGATGAGGAGAAGAGTTAGCTTATACTGAAGCTCCTTTAATTTACGAGGTCTAAGAGCTGCAAGATCTTCTCTCTGCAAGCTTTAGAACCATAGCTCCTCATGTTGACCTCTCACTTGAATTATTGCAATTCCTTGTACTGCTCTACTTTTGAAATTGCAATTGCTGCAAAATACTTCTGCAAGATTGATTTTCATTGTAGGAAAATGTGATGAAACATCTCTTCTTATGAACAAATGGCTCAAAGTGGAATCATGTCTTCAGTTTAAAATAGCCTGTATGACTTAGAAAAGTTTTTACAGTCTTAATTTTGAAAATATAGTGCAGCTTTTAGAATTTCCTACTAATAGGTTAAACCTGAGAAGCGTACAGAGACTGAATTTAGATTTCCCATCAATAAATAAGAAAAGTCAAAAGTTAATCTGAGAAGGATCTTTTGTATATCAAAGTGCCAAAATTTGCAATAATATTCCTTATCAGATTCATTAAATTTCATCTTATTGTCTTTTTCAAAAGGCACCTATTTCTAAATCAGCGACTATAAATTGTATTTGTTTTTAATAAGGAATATTGCTGTAAGTCTCATTTTCTTCTCTTTTGTCATCCAACTTGCATCCTTAAGGTTAAAGATGGAATAGAAGATGCATGATACAATACCAGGACCTAGCTGCAAACTTGCAAAGCCTGGGGTGAAAGGCCAGACAAGTAGTAGAAATGAGCAACTGCCTCAAGTTTTGGTGGAGCTGGGGCTGCTGGGCCAGGGTCCATGTGTCTCACCCCCCAGACACACAACCACACACACACACACACCCAGTAATCCCAAAGAGTGAGTTGTACTACCACAATGACTGAGACTGAAGGCCAACGAGTAAGGTTTTCTAGCAGTGCATCTGGGGTATACATTTGGAAAGATCTTGTTTTTTGCTTTCTAAATGCTGCTGAGGCTGTGGATAAGGGGTTCTCTCAACCCAGTCCTCAGGACACACCTAGCCAGCAGGGCCAGTCTTAGACAGGGGCGGTCGCACAGGGCCTTGCGCTCCAAGGGGCCCGCATCTCTGGCACGTCTGTCCTCCTTTCTGGGAACAACTCCCTGCTTCGTACCTTAATGTGCATCCACATTATTAGAGAGCATCAGGCAGTGGCAGCGATTTTCATATCCTGTCAGCTGCAGAGCCCAGAGCCTCCTTGCTGCTGCATCCCGCCCCCTTTTGATGTCACTTCCTGCTTCCACAAGGGCAGGATGCAACAGTGAGGAGCCCTGGGCTCAGCATCTGATGGGATATGAAAATGGCTGCAGCTATCAACCGCTCTGTACAGAAACGTGGTGGATGCATATGGGGTGAGGTGGGGGTTCGAGAGCTCTAAACCTTCTTTTAAACTGATAAATTATGGCTTATAGTCGCAGGCGTGAGTGTGGGGGCAGGGGGGAGGCCCACTGAACTGGTCTGCACAGGGCCCCACGATTGCTAAGACCAGCCCTGCTGGCCAGTCAGGTTTATAAGAAGCACATTTATCTAATGCATATTTGTTTTGGGAATCTTGAAAACCCAGGCTAGATGTGTCTGTAGGACTGGATTGAGAACCCCCCTCTAGGACAATGATTCTCAACATTTCTGTAGTTGGGACACACCAACTACAGACCAGATGGATGATGCTCATATGTGTGACATGCTGCGTACATGCTCCTCAGGGCCCTTTGGTTTAACACAGTATTACAGTTGTGGTCTGCATCCACAAAAGTCCAACTTCTCCCCAACAAGGGCAGATCATAACTAGAACAGTTCTCCACGGAAGTCACAATACAAAAAGTTATTCTAATTCTCATGTCATCTGAGCAATTTATTCTGCACACTTTATTTGTAATTTTTTTTTTGCAGAGTTTCCCTATTATAAGGGCTGGCAACTCCCCCAGGCATGAAATACCCTCCTCCCTTACTGCAGTTCCCATGCACTTTCATGTAGTCCTCCACCCCATTCCCATGGCGCACACACAGGCCTCATCCACCTTACTCCATCCACCTTTGTTTTTCAGCTCCCTCTCTGCACCCACACTCCATACACCTTTTCTATCCTCCCATACTCCATCCATCTTTCTTCCAGTGCCACCTACACACACACACATGCCGTCCACTTTTTTCCAGTCCCCCCTGTGCACACACACTCCATCCACCTTATTTCTAGCCCCCCCCTTGCACACATACCCACACACCATTCATCTTTTTTCCAGCCCCCCCCCTCCGTGCGCACACATCAAATATATTTTTCCAACCCTCTCCCTGAGCCTACACCACCTTTTTTTCAGCCCCTCTCCCCTCCACCCATACTCCAAACTCCCTACCTGCACCCACACTGCATCCACCTTTTTTCAGCCCCCCTGTGCACATTTAAAAATTCTACATTTTTAATTTTTTGTGTAGAATTTTCCCCAGTCTTAAAGCCTGAGCATTCCTCCAGCTTCTTCCTTCCCCAGTAATAATCATTCTCCAGGTTCTACCCTCTTTCTCACCCCAACTTAGCTTGAACCCCTTCCCTTTCCCCAGCTTTCTCTTTCCCCTAGTTCTTTCTCTCCTCTTAGCCCCCAACCCCTACCTTTCTCTATATTCTTTATCTCGTTGTCCCCTACCTTATTGTGTCTTTCTCCTGGATCATTTGTGTGGCCTAATAAGAAGTAAGCAGCTGCTCATCAGGCCATTTTCTCCTCCTCTGTCAGCTCTCTGGGTCCACTGCTTATTTGAACCACACAGACTATACAGCAGTGGCGTAGCCAAGGGTGGGCCCAGGTGGCCCGAGGCCCACCCACTTTGGGCTCAGGCCCACCCAGTAGCTGGCAGGTATCCCCAAGCCCCACCAGCTGAAACCTCCCAACAACTGTCCGTCCTGCATACCTTGTAAATAGCAGATCTGATGTATTCCTGGAAACAGGAAGTTGCATCAGAGGGAAGGTTGTGAGGCCAACGTGAGGAGTTGCTTCTCGCTGCCAGTGAAAATGTGCTATTTAAAATCTATGCAGGGGATGTTTGAGAGACCATATGGCATGCAGGCAAGAGAGGGAGAGACCAAATCACCTGTGGGACAAGGCAGAGTTCTTCTGCCCTCCCATCTTGGGCCCAGGCCCACCAAACTTGGATGTCTGGCTACGCCCCTGCTATACAGCCACACAGTTCAAGTAAGCAATTGAGCTCAGGCCAGCAGAGGAAGAGGAACAGGTCTGATGCGCAACCACTTGTTTCTTCCTTATGCCACATGATCCAGGAGGGCAGGTTAAGTGTGTGTGTGTGGGGGGGGATTGTTTATTTATTAGGTCTGCCATCTCCATTTGGGCAGCGGAGCCATGGCCCTTTTACTATCCTGGACAGAATTGCATATCCCCTCTAAATACTTAATTATCCCAACCTTATATCTGCCCATGACAGTTTTACACAGAGCAGCAGCAGAAAGAAACCCAGTATTCAGTAGATATAATAATATAAACTAGGCACTGACAAGCTCCATAATCAGAAGGACTCGCTGGGATATAAGAAGATAGTTTATTACAATCTCACCAATAGCAGTACAGGCAAATCAGGCATTCATATGGTGGAACAGCTCTTCATGACACGACTACAGCCCTCTGGAGTCTTCTGCACTAATACCCTTCAGACTGCTCCTTTTATACTATTTTGGCCCCATTGATTCCAATGGACCCTACCTTTGTCACCAGGGCTCTTGGCCCTTATCAGTTGATCAAAATGACTTCACATGTTCTCAAACTCTATCTATAAACAAGATATGCTCAGAGCAGATCTGTGAGATGACTTCACAGGTCATTTCGCTCTCTTCAGCTCTCCCCCTCCCCTTGGGTATTCTCATCCTACGTACATCTTACCCTCTATCAACTTATATTAGCCCAAACAATTTGCTCATGACTTCTCACAGGTGCTAGTCCCAGGCTTTGTTTACAAGAGCAAATGCCCCCCTCCCTTGCCAGCTCTCTGGGAACTCATTTCAGCTTGTGCTGCAGTAAAATATATTTTGTATCAGAGATGATTTTTGGATTTCAAGAGGCCTAGCTCTTAGCCTGGGCCATTGGCCTGTATTTTACTGAGAGCAAGGGCTAGCATATTTCTACAGGTTGTATGAGCAATTGGTAGGTATGTGCTACAAGGGGAGGGGATCAGAAACCTGACTAATTTTCTGCCTTCTGTTCCATGTGCAGAATTCTGTTCAAATTCTGCATTGCACTGTGGCACAGAACTTCCCCAGAAGTAACCTATGAATAGGCAGCACTACAATTATTACACTGGGCCTTAAAATACCAACATACCTTCTACAGGTAAATAGAATAAGTGTGATGGCTACAGATCTCTATTGAAAAACTACACGCAAATGGAATACTACACCAGAGTCACACAAAATACAGAGAGATCCTCACCAAATACAGAACAAGGGATCACAAAGAAGACAGAAATAAGAAGACCAAAATTGAACTGGGAACCCCAATAAGTTAAACTCGGCATGTAGTATAACACTGGAGAAACAGAAATGTATTTCCTTTTGTTCTGAACACTATGCATAGAGATCTGCAATGCATATTTCCCAGCGCTAACATTTTTCAGTTAATAAATTAAAAATAAAACACTTTTTTCTACTTTTGTAGTCTATTTTATTTTTCCATCATTAGTCCCAGTTTCTCTTTTCTGTTTTCCAGTCTTCTGCTAATTCTGTTTTCACTGGCCGCTGTCCATTTGTTATTTTTCCTTTTTCCTCCTCTGTTGTTCCATTCCTTCACTACATTTTTCTTTGACACATTGAGCTTTCCTTTAAAGTTCTCTCCTCCATTTTTTTTCTTTTCTGCTGCTCTGTTCACTCAAATTTCACCATCTCACTCTACTTCTTTTCACTTTCTATCTACCTATCAACCTTTGATCTCATTCGCTCACCCCCTAGCTCTCTCATTTCCCAGCCTCCTATTCCCTTTCATCTAATCCCCACCAAATTTCTGCCCTCTGTAAATCACTTTCTTCTTCTGATTCATCTCCTTGACAACCTTCCCATGACCTCTCTCACATGGCTCCACCATTCCTAGCATTTCCCTTCCCAATCCTTTACCCTTGTAGTCCAGCATCTCCTCCTTCTCTCAAAACCTGACATCTCTCTGCTTCTTCCTCTCCACCCACAGTATCTCAGTGCCCCATCTCTACCTCCCTCCCACCTGAGTCCACCATCAATCCCTCCTTCCCTTTCACTCCATCCCACATATCTCCCTCCCTTCTGCCCCCCCAATATCTCTCCCACCTCCCACCATCTCTCCCTTTTGCTGCCCTTATGATCCCTGACATCTCTCCCTCCCTTCTGCCCCCTTCCTGAGTCTGACATCTCTCCCTACCATCCACCCCATCCCCAGAGTCCCATTGTCCAGCATCCCTCCTTCCCTCCCTTCCAATTCCCGGTCCAGCAACTTTCCCTTCGATGAGTCCAACATCTCTCCTTCCCTGCTTCCTGTTGGCAACCTCTCTTCTCCTGCCTGTTGTCCAACATGACACCGTTTCTCTGCCCTCCCCTCCCCATCCCATTGTCCAGCATCCCACTGTCCCTCCCAACCCCCAGGCCAACATCTCTCCCTCTCTTCATTCCACGAGTCCGTCTTCTGCCTCCTGTTGGCAACATCTCTTCTACCTGATGTCCAACATGACACTTTCTTTCTCTCTCTCTCTCCCCTCCCCGAGTCCTATTGTCCAGCATCCTTCCATTCCTCCTTTCCACCCAGTGTAACATCTCTCCCATCTCCTCCTGTTGTCCAGCAAGACACTCCCTCCACCCTCCTCCATGATCTGACATCTCATCCTTTCCCCAGTATTTCAGGCATCACTGCTTTTCTCATCTCATATACCCTCACCTTATAAAGGTCACCAGCAGCAACAGCAAGTCACATACTTCTACATACTGCGACCTGCCCTCTGATGTAACTTCCCGTTTTACTCAGGGGCAAGTTGAAGCCACGTAGGTTCGTCTGTGTTTCCCCTTCCCTGCACAGCCGTCATTCTGCATACACTCAAAACAAAGCAAACAAACCTATGAGCTGCTGCATCCATGTTGTTGTTCTTTATTGTTGGCAGCATTTTTATTTAATCTCACTAATATTTTCAAATATGCCAGATTGTACAGCACACTGACGTACACAGAAGAAGTAGAATAATGGAATAACTTTTCATAGGTAGAGTAGTAATTTGTTATAAATCATAAGCTGTATGTTATTTGGAGGGGCTGGTTATAGGGACACTCTAGCATGTCTTATATTCTTGCAGAGATTTTTTTTCTCTTGGTAAATGGCCGCTAAAACAGACATGTTATGAGAATCAGGTGCTCAACATTCAGATTTTCTATTTATTTATTTACTTACTTATGACATTGATATCCCACATTAAACATGAATTAGGTTGAAACCTGGGAGCGTAAATGAAGCTAAACCTTAGTAAAAGATCCCTTTAATAGTGTTTATCACTACTATTTGAAAGAGAGATATTCAATAATGAGGGCAGAGTTACCTTCATGCAGAAGTCCAGAGTCAGTCTACATGTGCCAACATTTTCCAGTTCTGGGATATATATTTATTTCTTCTTCAAGTCATTTTTCAATAGAATTTTCTCAGTTATTACCCAAATGCGAACACAGTTATAATGTTAATTAATATGTTTTGGATGTTACTGAATTCTATTATTCTGTCTCACTGCATTTCCGGTTTTGGCACAGTATTAGTCTTCACAAGGACAAAATATAAGAAAACCATATAATGAAGTGTAATGGACTTCATTATAGGCTTATAGCCCATTTAGTTATGTTTAAACAAATGAGAGATCTGCATGAAAGAAAATATTTATTTTTATTATTTTGACTAATAAAAACCACTTGTCCCTGAAACATTCTCAAACTAGAATAATCCATTTGTACAAAAGAGATGAGGGCAAGATGTGATTCCATGTGCCCCAATGAAAGGAGAGTTTAATTTTACTTTCAATCTTTATAACACCAGAAGGGGCATAATCAAATGGGGCGCCAAAGTTTTCCTGAGGTCGTCCTCATAGGACAGCTCCGTGAAGGGGCGGGGAAACCCATATTATTGAAACAAGATGGGCGTCCATCTTTCATTTTGATAATACAGTTGGGGACGCCCAAATCTCAACATTTAGGTCGACCTTAGAGATGGTTGCCCTTAGGTCGTCCTTAGAGATGGTCATCCCCGGTTTTCGGTGATAATGGAAACCGAGGATGCCCATCTCAGAAACGACCAAGCCATTTGGTCGTGGGAGGAGCCAGCATTCGTAGTGCACTGGTCCCCCTGACATGCCAGGACACAAACCGGGCACCCTATGGGGCACTGCAGTGGACTTCAGAAATTGCTCCCAGGTGCATAGCTCCATTACCTTGTGTGCTGATGAGCCCCCCCAACCCCCCCCCCCAAAAAAACAAACCACTCCCCACAACTGTACACCACTACCATAGCCCTAAGGGGTGAAGGGGGGCACCTACATGTGGGTACAGTGGGTTTGTGGTGGGTTTTGGAGGGCTCACATTTACCACCACAAGTGTAACTTCCTTGAATGTCCCCTAGTCTTTGTACTTTTGGAAGTAGTGAAAAATTGATGCACTTCTTCTTGTCCTACACCACTCAGGATTTTGTAGACCTTAATCATATTTCCACTCATCTGTCTCTTTTCCAAGCTCAAGAGCCCTAACCACTTTAGCCTTCCCTCATAAGAGAGGAGCTCCATCTCCTTTATCATTTTGGTCACTCTTCTTTGAAACTTTTGTAATTCCATTATACATATTTTTTTTGAGATACGGCGACCAGAACTGAATGCAATACTGGAGGTTTGGTCACACCATGCAATTATACAGAGGCATTGTAGTATTTTTGGTCTTATTCACCATTCCTTTCCTAATAATACCCACCTTCCACAACTACCCTAATCACTCCCTTCCTTCTTCTCTCTTCCCTTACTTAATCTCTGCACAATACTAACTGTGTCTGATATTCTGGAATGACAAAGTTAACAAAATTACGTAAGCCATATTGAGCCTGCAAATAGGTGGGAAAATGTGGGATACAAGTAGGAACAAGTATCTGATGTAGTGAAAAAATCTTTTTTTCATCTGAGGCGGCTTCGGTCAGTTAGAAATTCAGTAAGTAAGGACTCTCTCAAAACACTGACATCTGCATATATTACTTCACATTTAGACTACTGTAACATTGTATATGCTGGGATTACTCAAGCAAACTTAAAGCGATTACAAAGAATTCAAAATACAGCAGCATGTATGATCTGCAGGGCCCGGAAGGATGATAGAGTAACACCTTTATTGCATCGTCTGCACTGGCTCCCGGTCGAAGCAAGAGTAAAGTTTAAGGCTCTTGTTCTGACCCACAAAGCCTTTTACACATTAAATCCTAGCTACTTGTCGAATTTAACAATTCCCTACACCGTTATGCGAACTCTTAGATCCCTAACAGATAACAGGTTAGTTATTCCCCCTCTTGCTAAGGCTAGATGGGAATCTACACGGAGATCGGCTTTTTTCTATTTGTCACCCTCCCTTTGGAATAGCCTTCCAAAGGAGATCAGATTAGAGAAATCTTATCTCCATTACCGAAAACTTTTGAAAACCTTTCTCTTTATAAGCTATGTAGAACAGAACTTAGCATAATGAGATAAGGTCAAAAAGAAAAGGAAAAAGGGGTAGCTTAACTGTATATTAGATTTTTAATTTGTACTGATTTTATTATGTAGTTTATTCTGGTTGCTGTGCTTTCCTGTCATGAATGGAATTCCTATGTTTGTTTATTTGTATACACTAATTGTTTTTATACCTATGTAAACCGTTCTGTTTTGCAGCAATAAGACATGGTATATAAAATTAACATAAATAAATAAAAAAATAAATAAAAATAATAAATAACAGGTAGGGGGGATGGGCCTGGGTCCGCCTGTCTGAAGTGCACTGCACCCACTAAAACTGCTCCAGGGACCTGCATACTGCTGCGATGGACCTGAGTATGACATTTGAGGCTGGCAAAAAAAAAAAATTTAAAGTTTTTTTTTTAGGGTGGGAGGGGGTTGGTGACCACTGGGGGAGTAAGGGGAAGTCATCCCCAATTTCCTCCGGTGGTCATCTGGTCAGTTCGGGCACCTTTTTGAGGCTTGGTTGCAAGAAAAAAATGGACCAAGTAAAGTCGCCCAAGTGCTCGTCAGGGACGCCCTTTTTTCCATTATTGGCCAAGGACACCCATGTCTTAAGCACGCCCTAGTCCCACCTTCGCTACGCTGCCAACACGCCCCCGTAAACTTTGGTCATCCCCACGACGGAAAGCAGTTGAGGGTGCCCAAAATCGGCTTTCGATTGTGTCGATTTGGGCGACCCTGAGAGAAGGACGCCCATCTCCCAATTTGTGTCGGAAGATGAGTGCCCTTCTCTTTCGAAAATAAGCCTGCAGGTGTCCCAAGGCAGATTACAACAGTTAAGATTTACTCATCAGTACACAGGAGATCCTCACTGAAATTTGTATAGTATTTGTATACACTGTATTGTATAGAACAGCGTAGAAAAATAAGCATAAAATATAGCCTTTATTAGTGCTGTTTTCACCAGCTACAATAATTTTTGAAGCTATTTTAGTGATATTCAGTTTTGATTTCTTGATATTTATATCTACATATGGGAAGCTTTCAAATAAATTAAAAAGCTGTCGAGAAAAAGAAAACCAAACTTTTGTCCTTCACCTTTTAAGGCACTGCCTATCCAACTGGAACAGCTTTTGAATTTTTACAGATGCACGTCCCTTATTTCTAATAATCTTTTACTATTGTTTTCAATAGCGTTTGCTATTGTTTTTGGCGAACCAGTGTGGTGGCAATCTCCGTGTACTGCCAACAAGCTCCGCCCAGTGCAGGGGCATAGATACGTGTGGGCCTGGGTGGGCCTCTCGGCTCAGGCCCACCCAGTTTAAGCGCCAAAAGTGCAGAGCAGTGGGCCTTTCTGCCATCGTGGCCCACTCAGCCACCTCCCACCTGCTTTTTGGCAGTGGAAGCTCTTCTGACTTCTGGTCCTCAGCCAGCACTTCATTGACATCCCACGCTGGGCCGCTCTCATCTCGCTTCTCGCGCAAAGTCCGCTAACTCAGTCTCGGCCGCTGTGCCTGTGCCGCTCTGTTATTTTGGTATGTAAGCTCTAGGCACTGCAGAAACTATCCCCACCCAAAAAACCACCAACACGAGAAATAGACAACTTTTTAAAATTAATCTGGGCACTGTTAAAATTTATTGTTGGTGAGTTTCTGGGTGGGAATGGGCTTCTCATTGCCTAGGGCAAAAGAGATATTTAATGATTAAATATACCTTTTTTTTTGCCCTAGGCAGTGAAGAGTCCACCCCCCCATCCAGAAGCCCACCACCAGAGCCACCATTTTGATTATTCTGTAATTGATGACAGTTGGTCTGTGGTCTGCATGTGACCTAGCAGGTGAGAGTTTCTGCTGGCATGTGGTTTGTATGGGGATCTGACTTGTCTGGCTTTTCCAATGGGTTGTGTATTGCTGTTGTGTATATTCACTGCTGCCTTTTTAAAGATACTGTTATTGGAACTGGTGTTATGTACATAAGTATTGCCACACTGGGACAAACCAAAGGTCCATCAAGCCCAGCATCCTGTTTCCAACAGTGGCCAATCCAGGCCACAAATACCTGGCAAGATCCCAAAATAGTTCAATACATTTTACGCTGCTATGGTTTGCAATATACAGTGGGGGAAATAAGTATTTGATCCCTTGCTGATTTTGTAAGTTTGCCCACTGACAAAGACATGAGCAGCCCATAATTGAAGGGTAGGTTATTGGTAACAGTGAGAGATAGCACATCACAAATTAAATCCGGAAAATCACATTGTGGAAAGTATATGAATTTATTTGCATTCTGCAGAGGGAAATAAGTATTTGATCCCCCACCAACCAGTAAGAGATCTGGCCCCTACAGACCAGGTAGATGCTCCAAATCAACTCGTTACCTGCATGACAGACAGCTGTCGGCAATGGTCACCTGTATGAAAGACACCTGTCCACAGACTCAGTGAATCAGTCAGACTCTAACCTCTACAAAATGGCCAAGAGCAAGGAGCTGTCTAAGGATGTCAGGGACAAGATCATACACCTGCACAAGGCTGGAATGGGCTACAAAACCATCAGTAAGACGCTGGGCGAGAAGGAGACAACTGTTGGTGCCATAGTAAGAAAATGGAAGAAGTACAAAATGACTGTCAATCGACAAAGATCTGGGGCTCCACGCAAAATCTCACCTCGTGGGGTATCCTTGATCATGAGGAAGGTTAGAAATCAGCCTACAACTACAAGGGGGGAACTTGTCAATGATCTCAAGGCAGCTGGGACCACTGTCACCACGAAAACCATTGGTAACACATTACGACATAACGGATTGCAATCCTGCAGTGCCCGCAAGGTCCCCCTGCTCCGGAAGGCACATGTGACGGCCCGTCTGAAGTTTGCCAGTGAACACCTGGATGATGCCGAGAGTGATTGGGAGAAGGTGCTGTGGTCAGATGAGACAAAAATTGAGCTCTTTGGCATGAACTCAACTCGCCGTGTTTGGAGGAAGAGAAATGCTGCCTATGACCCAAAGAACACCGTCCCCACTGTCAAGCATGGAGGTGGAAATGTTATGTTTTGGGGGTGTTTCTCTGCTAAGGGCACAGGACTACTTCACCGCATCAATGGGAGAATGGATGGGGCCATGTACCGTACAATTCTGAGTGACAACCTCCTTCCCTCTGCCAGGGCCTTAAAAATGGGTCGTGGCTGGGTCTTCCAGCACGACAATGACCCAAAACATACAGCCAAGGCAACAAAGGAGTGGCTCAGGAAGAAGCACATTAGGGTCATGGAGTGGCCTAGCCAGTCACCAGACCTTAATCCCATTGAAAACTTATGGAGGGAGCTGAAGCTGCGAGTTGCCAAGCGACAGCCCAGAACTCTTAATGATTTAGAGATGATCTGCAAAGAGGAGTGGACCAAAATTCCTCCTGACATGTGTGCAAACCTCATCATCAACTACAGAAGACGTCTGACCGCTGTGCTTGCCAACAAGGGTTTTGCCACCAAGTATTAGGTCTTGTTTGCCAGAGGGATTAAATACTTATTTCCCTCTGCAGAATGCAAATAAATTCATATACTTTCCACAATGTGATTTTCCGGATTTAATTTGTGATGTGCTATCTCTCACTGTTACCAATAACCTACCCTTCAATTATGGGCTGCTCATGTCTTTGTCAGTGGGCAAACTTACAAAATCAGCAAGGGATCAAATACTTATTTCCCCCACTGTAGGCTCTAAGAAGCCTCTTTGCAGGATTTAGTGTTATTTCACAAAGTACCTGGCAGTGACGGGATTTTGTTGCTATTATTGAGGTGCTACCAGAATTTGAATACATTGTTATATGTCATTGCTGTAATTATAATGCAGGATCCTGTCATGTGTGTTGAGATATGGCCTAGTGGTTAGAACACTGGTCTTGCAATCCAGAGGTGGCTGGTTCAAATCCCATTGGTGCTCCTTGTGATCTTGGGCAAGTCACTTAACCCTCCATTGTCTCAGGTACAAGCTTAGATTGTGAGCCCTCCTGGGACAGAAAAATATCCAGTGTACCTGAATGTAACTCACCTTGAGCTACTACTGAAAAAGGTGTGAGCAAAATCTAAATAAATAGTAGACTTATGTCTGGTCAAGTTTGATATGGCATAATGTAACTATATTTACAACCTAGTAAAAAAGGCCCATTTCTCACACAAATGAAATGGGCGCTAGCAAGGTTATCATGTAATGGTGATTATGTTTTTAAGGGAACCGTTTGGAGAAATGTTCTGTCATGATAAGTAATAATTGGGAAGGGTGTATAATGAGTAATATGCTCCAGGGGTATGAAATACAGATTGTTTTATCTATGTTTGTTTTTGTTTTAATCTTTCTTTTTTTGTGATTTTTATTTATAGTATTTTTTAAAAGATAAAGAGTACACAGACTCCATCCATGTCCAGCATTTCTCCTCTCTTCCCTCCCTCCATCCATGTGCATCTCCTTCCTGACTTCCCTCCCCTCCATCCATCCATGTCCAGCAACTCTCCATTCTCCCCTGCCCTCTCCTCCATCCATCCATGTCCAGCAAATTTCCTCTCTCCCCTGCCCCCTCCATTCATCCATCCATGTCCAGCAATTCTCCTCTCTCCCCTGCCCTCTCCTCCATCCATCCATGTCCAGCAACTCTCCATTCTCCACTGCCCTCTCCTCCATCCATCCATATCCAGCAAATTTTCTCTCTCCCCTGCCCCTCTATCCATCCATGTCCAGCAATTCTCCTCTCTCCCCTGCCCTCCCCTCCTATCCTGTCCATCTATCTCTTCTCCCCCTGCCCTCCTCTCCAATTCCAGCCATCTCTTCTCTCCCCCGCCCTCCCATCCATGTCCAGTGATTCTCCCTGCCCTCCCTCAGCTCCCTGACAGCCCTCCTATTCGTTCCTCCCCCCCCCCCCCGCGCGTTTAACCATTTTACTTTCAGGCGCAGCGACGGCAGTGAAGAGGACAACACAGCTTCTCCGTTCCCTCACACAGTGTCCCGCCCTCGCGGAAACAGGAAATGCATCATCGCAAAAGGTGGGACACTGAGTGAGGGAAGGGAGAAGCTGGAGGCAAGCCCGCTGTGTTGTCCTCTTCACTGCCGTCACTGCGCCTGACAGTAAAAGGGTTAAACACGCGCAAGGGGGGAGGAACGGAGAGGAGGGCTGCTGATCGGGGAGCTGAGGGCAGGAAGGAGCGGCGGGACCATCCAAGAGCTGCCTGCCTGCAGCGCTGCTGCACCAGGCAGCCCTGCGTTTGGAGGAGGGGCAGCAGCCAGGGGAAGGTCATGGTTGGGCTGGGGAGGCTAAGCCTCTTATACAGGGCGCCTATGACTGTCCTCCCATCCCATCCATGTCCATCAATTCTCCTCTGCCCTGCCCTCCCCTTCCCTTCCTCCCTCCCTCGATGTCCCGCAATTCTCTCCTCCTGACATCATCTTGCCTCCTTCCCCCTCATTGTTCCGCTCTCTGACGTCATTACGTTTTGACGCGAGGCCGGGGCAATGAGTGGGAATGGATGTTGGAGGTGCAAATTATTATATAGGATATCGGTTTATGTGGTTTATATTGATGCAGGGCAGCTGTTGGGCAGCATTCTAAGGCATTATTTTGTAGTATCCCAAGAAACACTGCTCATACCTATATACATAGTGCCCACCCATATTATCTCTTGTATCTGTCATATTTAGGTGCCTTCTTCCACCCCTCCCCCTGCGTAGACACCAACCTGTCTCAGTTTCTGCTTCCCACACCTCTGTGTTCCTTTCCATGTGGTTCTTTCTTTGTAGCCACCTGGCTGTGTGGCTTACCTGGCACCTTGGCCTCTGAGGTTCACAGTGCACCATACACTTGGATCCTACAGTGTTGTTTTTGGTTGCCTGACAATCAGAAGCATAGCCAGGTTAAGGCATCGGGGGGGGGGGGGGGGGGGGGAAGGAGTGGACAGCAGACTGCTGACAGCACTGGTGCTTAATTTTCACACGGCAGATTGCATGAAAAATAGGCAATGGTGCTGTCGGAAGTCCATATGGGGGAGCGGTCGCTCCCCTGGTGACCCATCTAGCTACGCCTCTGCTGACAATGCCATTCCTCATCAGCTGTAGTCTGGCACATGGAAGGGTCAGTGGCAATTTTTGGGTGGGCCAACAGGTTGGATGGGTGGGCACCAGACAGTGGTGTGCTGGTAAATGTTTAACAACAGGCTCTCTCCCCAGTCCACCTCTGTGCCCCCCCTCCGTCCACCTCTGTGCCCCTCGTCCACCTCTGTGCCCCCCCCATCCAACTCTGCGCCTCCCCTCAAAATTGCAGAACTGGCTATAGCCGGGGAGAGAGCCTGGAGGGGGGGGGGCAATGCATTACTCTCTCCAGGAAAAAAAAAATTAAATGATCCCAGGTTCCAATCTAATTCATGTTAAATGTGGGATAAAATGCCATAAATAAGTAAATAAATATAAACTTTTAATGTTGAGCACCTGATTCTCAAAGTGGACATATTCCAAACACTATAATGAAAATAAAATGATTTTTTTCTACCTTTGTTGTCTGGTGACTGTTTTTCTGATCATGCTGGCCCAGTATCCAATTCTGCTGCTATCTGTCCTCTTAACTCCGTTTCAAGGGCTTCCTTTCCATTTATTTCTTTACTTTCCGCCTTTCTTCTTCATTTCTTGCCCTACATCCAGTGGCGTAGCTAGGTGGGGCGCAGGGGGAGCACTCGCTCCCTCAAATGGATTTTTTAAAAAATGGCACCTATACAGTCTTGAACCAGCGGGGCTCACACATTTATTTTTAATTTGCACTTTCTCCCTGTCCTCTCCCATCCGACCCCACCGTTCCATGGCACACCTCCCTCCAGCCCAACGCCACTTTCAGTTCTCCCTCTCCTCCCTCCCCAAACTGTCATGCCTATTTTTGAGCAAGCCCTGCAGCAAACTAGCTGCCTGATTGACGCTGGACACTCAGATTCCTTGCACTGCTTCCGTCACGAACGAGTCCCTCCCTCGCGCACAGGAAGTGTCTGAGAGGAGCGAGACGTCAGTCACGTGGAGGGTAGAGGGAAGGATCTGATGCCGCTATCGCTGTAGGGGCTAAATGAAGCATGTTTGATGACAGTCCCGGTTGGGGGGCCAGAAAGCGGCACTGGACTTGGGGGGAGAAAGAGAGGGTTGAAACAAAGCGGTGCTTGACTCCGGGGGGGGGGGGGGGGGGGGGGAAGAAGGAAACAAAGCAGTGCTGGACTGGGGGGAGGGAGAGAGAAGGAGTGGTGCTGGATTCGGGTAGGGGGGTTGAAGGCAAGGAGTTTAGATAAAGCAGGAGACTGGGGAGGCTACCTAGAATTTTGACCCAAAATAGTAAATGCTATTGAAAACAATAGCAAAAAGATTGTTAGCAATAAGGGGTTGCCTGTATGTGGTCGTCCATATGTAAAAAGTCTAGAGCTATTCTAGTTGGATGGGTGCCTTAAAAGGTGGAGGACAATATATATATATATATATTTTTTTTTTACAGCTTTTCAATTTATTTGAAAGCTTCCCATGCCTAGATTTAAATACCATGAAATAAAAATTGAACATCACTAAAACAGCTTTTAGTGATGTTCAATTTTTATTTCATGATATGTAAATCTAGACATGGGAAGCTGGTAGAAACAAGCAGTTATCTCTGTATTTTGTGCTCATTTTCTGCACTCTTCTATACAATACAGATGTAGAAATTTCAGTGAGAATATCCTGTTTCTTGATCTTGATTTTAATTGTTCACCTGTTTCTGTAATCTGCCTTTGTCTAGTGTTATAAAGATGGGATATATTGAAATTAAATGGAAATAGAACTCTCTTTCCATTGGGGCACATGGAATCACATCTGCATCTGATGTTTGTTTTGGTCACTTGGTGGCCCTTTACTAACATCTCTGAATGAATACAGGGGCAGCCCCTCCAAATGACACTGATTTAAAATGTAGAACAAATTAGTACTCTAATCTATGAAACCAATACTTCCTCTGTGTACATCCATATGCTGCACAAGCCAGCATGTTTGAAAATAAGTGAGATTAAATAAAAATGCTACCAACAATAAAGAATGACAAGGATGTAGCAGCTCATAGGTTTGCTTGCTTTGTTTTGAACGTACTAGATGATTGCTGCACGGGGAAAGGGGAAACATAGACTAACTTAATTGGCTTCAACTTTTTGATGTCATCGTCCCGTCTCCTGTTTTCTTCAACCTTCTTGATGTCAGACTTGATGGGATTGGAAGGAGGCAAGGGAAACAAGGAGGAGATACCAGACCTTTGGAAGGGGGACAAGGGGAGGAATGAGGAGATGCTGGATCCAGGCAGAGGGAAGGAGCAGAAGATGGATGGGACTGGCAGAGGGAAGGAGCAGGAGATTGATGGGACTGGGAGGGGTGGGGCAGAGGGAAGGAGCAGGAGATGGATGGGACTGGGAGGGGTGGGGCAGAGGGAAGGAGCAGGAGATGGATGGGACTGGGGGTGGGAGAGGGGAAGAAGCAGGATGTGAAAATAGGGATATAAGAAGAAGGGCAAGAAAGGGGGATGATGTGGGGAAAGGTTGAGAAATAATGTGAATGACCTGGAAGACTGGAAAGAGGATAAGAGGCATTGAAAAGGGATTGGGGTACTGGTGAGGGGTATAGGAAAAGGGGATGAGTTTCTGAAGGGAGTTGAGTTAGGGTAGAAAGGGGTTAAAAAGATGGTGAAAGAGAAGCTATTGGGCATGGGGTATAGGGTAACAGAAGAATGACCTTGGAGGCAAGGGAGGGAAGGAGACATGGATGGAGCTGGGACCAATAGGGCGATGAGATGCAGTGGAGGGTAGATGATGGCAAAGAGATTGAGTACAGAGTATGGGAACTGGCGACTAATGAAGTGGGTAAGGGAGAGATAGAGGGGGGAACAGGAGTGCTGGAAAGGGAATGAGAGGGAGATGGTCAAAGCCAGTAGGTAGATGGATACTAAGGACTAAAGAGTGAGAGAAAAGTGTGTGTGTGGGGGGGGGGGGGGGGGGGGACATAAAATGAAAGATCAGTGGCAGACAGATGCAGAGAAGGACAGGAAGAAGACAAGAGAAGAGCAAAGAAATGGAAAAGCCAACCTGGAAAAGAATTTAGGAGAAGACTGACACATGAAAAGTGGAAAAGAGACTGGGATCAGCCCAACTAGAAGAATAGAATGCTCAGACAACAAAGGTAGAAAACAAAACATTCTTTTTATTTAATGCTTTTTAAGGACTAAGATGTGCCTGCTTTGTGAAATGTACATTTTTTTTTTTGTATTGTTGTATTTTGCAGAGTACAGGAGAAAATACATTTCTGTTTCTCTTTTACCAGTATTTGCAGAGTCTGGCTTTCTTGAAGAGATCTATATTTCATTTTTGTGGGCATGTTTTTTGTGGTTCCCTATTTTGTATCACATGAGGGTCTGTCCGTGTTCTACAAATGTGACTGAAGTGACAGATTCTGCTAGCGTGTATTGTTTTGTGTAGGAATGTGTAACAGTCCAGCATGTTCCATTTTCCAGTAGCAAGTATATTGGTGCTCTAGGGTCCAGTGTCTTTTCATAGGTAGGTTAGGGCTCTTGTGTGTTAAGTTTTCTGTATAGATTTTGAGTGTCTTTTTGTAGGGTTTTGTGTTATTTCATAAAGTGTCTGGCCTTATTGTTTTTGATATGGTGTGCGTGTGTTGGTTTTTTTTTTTTTTTTTAATAGCCTTAATGACTATGTATGAGATGTACATATGCAAATGAGACAAGCTACACCCTTTGCCCCCCGAAATGAAACAGTCAAACTATGCCCATGTCTGGCGCCTATTTTACAAAAGTCTGCTCCCCCAGATATCAAAACCTAGCTACGCCTCTGTCTACATCCATAAGTAAAAGCTGGGTCCTCCGCAGACTTGACTGTCCAGTGGATCCAGCTTCTGCCTATTTTCTTCATCCATGTGCAGTTTTTCTCCTCTCTTCCTTTTCCCTCATCTCATCTCCTTCCTCACTCTTCCCTCTCCTCCATCCATGTCCAGCATTTCTTCTCTCTCCTTTCCATCTCCTCCATCCATGTCCAGCAACCCTCCCCTTTCCCCTGCCCTCCCCTCCATCCACCCATGTCCAGCAACTCTCCTCTCCCCTCCATCCACCCAAGTCCAGCAACTCTCCTCTCCCCTACCCTCCCCTCCACACCCATGTCCAGCAACTCTCCTCTCCCCTGCCCTCCCTTCATCCATCCATATCCAGCAATTCTCTTCTCTTCCCTGCCCCCCTCCATCCATCCATACCAGGGGTGTATCTGCGTGGGGCCTCAGGGGCCTGGGCCCCCGCAGATTTCGCCCTGGACCCCCCTACCGCTGCCAACCCTCCCCCTCCGTTGCTCGCCTACCTTCGCTGGCGGGGGACCCCAACCCCCGCCAGCTGAGGTCCGCGTCCTCCTGCCGCTGCCGGCTGCCTTTAAAAGAATTCCGTCAGCTGGCGGGGGACCCCCAACCCCCGCCAGCCAAGCCGAGGTCCTTTCATTTCTTCCACTAAAGCTGGCGCCGAAAGTTTCTTTTGAGTCTGACGTTGCTGCACGTTGTACGTGCAGGACGTCAGACTCAGAAACAGAATGAAGCTCATTCTGTTTCTGAGTCTGACGTCCTGCACGTACAACGTGCAGCAACGTCAGACTCAAAAGAAACTTTCGGCGCCAGCTTTAGTGGAAGAAATGAAAGGACCTCGGCTTGGCTGGCAGGGGTTGGGGGTCCCCCGCCAGCTGACGGAATTCTTTTAAAGGCAGCCGGCAGCGGCAGGAGGACGAGGACCTCGGCTGGCGGGGGTTGGGGTCCCCCGCCAGCGAAGGTAGGCGACAGCAACGGCGGGGGGAGATTGGCAATGGCAGCAGCTGGGGGGAGGGGGATCGGCAATGGCGGCGGCGGCAGTGGCAGCGGCGGGGGGGGGGGGCTATAATGTGCCCCCTCACTCTGGCCCTGGCCCCCCCTACCGCCGCAGTTCAGATACGCCCCTGATCCATACCCAGCAATTCTCTTCTCGGCCCTAACCCCCTCCATCCATCCATACCCAGCAATTCTCTTCTCTCCCCTGCCCCCCCCTCCAGCCATCCATACCCAGCGATCCTCTTCTCTCCCCTGCCCCCGTCCAGCCATCCATACCCAGCAATTCTCTTCTCTCCCCTGCCCCCCTCCATCTATACTCAGCAATTCTCCTCTTTCCCCTGCCCCCTCCCGCTCCCATCCATGTCCAGCGATTCTCCGCCCCCCATCCTTCCCTCCCATTCCATTCCACCTGCCCACCCTCTTCTCCCCCCAACATCCCCCTTTTTCTTCCTGCCACAGCACCCTGCGTGGTTTAAATATTTTTTTATTACCTCCGTCGAAGCGGCCGCGTCATTGAAAGCCCTGCCCGTCTTAGCCTTCCCTTCCTGAATTAGTTCCCTCAATCCCGCCCTCGCGGAAAGAGGAAATGATGTCAGAAGGCTCAATGGGCAGGGCTTTCAATGACGTGGCCACTTCGACTGAGGTAAAAAAGATTTAAACCCCGGGCGAGGGGATGTTGGGTGGGCAGGCCTGGAGGGAAAGTGGCTGGGCCTGGGCCTGGGCCTGCCCGTGGCTACGCCCCTGGGAAGGGTACATTCAGGAAGGCTACAGCAGACTGCCAAGCTAGGTACTGCAACAGACACATTTCCTCTCCTTTTCCTATGTAGTGTATAATTATGGTACAGCTAGAGACCCCCCCACTGGAATGGTGGTGGGCCCAGTCATAGAGCTCAGGCCATTACAGACCTTGGCTGAGTCAGAAATCTGATGGCTGACATAACTGGGAGCTTACTGGAAAAGTATGGCCTAGTTTGTAGCCCGGATTGAGGCCTAAAAGTTAAGTTAATAGATATGGAAACAAAGTGGAGGATTTCAACACAAAATGGAAGCCCGTATCTGTTACAAAGTGGAATTTTCTCTAATGTAAGTTAGAAAAACAAGTTGAGAAATGAGTGAGTCATAGCAGGTGCAAAGAAAATAGGGAACTAGCTGTCCAAGAGAGGAGGGAGACTTTCCTGTGAGCAGGGTCTTGCTTAAGAAAGACAAAACCATGTTAGCAAGATAGAAGCTACTCATTAGCATGAGCCAATCAGTGACAACCATGACATTAGCATACATCCAATCAGGTATATCTACTGTCATATTATCCATATCCTGAGGGCATCTATAAAAATCAGGGTATTTCCTGGTTTAAGTTAGAGAGACAAGGGTTGCCACTCTCTCTCCAAGGGAAACCGATGTGTCCAGCAGAATTAACAAATTACCTAATTGCTTTCCCTTGTAAAACCTCTAATTGGTAAAAGAAATTATAAAAGATTAGCAAATAATTAACACCTGTTTGCAGCTTATCATATTCCTATAATGAATTAATTGTACATGCCTGTTGTCAATCACTGATTTGACTTATACCTTGGCAAATAAACTCCTCATTCCAAATGATGATTTGTGGGCTTCACTTAATGATGAAAGGCTGTAAGTATAAATGCATTGTATAACCTGTAACCTAAATCCAGTTTGTCATAAGGCTGGTATCTTTTCCTTAGACCTAACGTCTCCCTTAGAGGCAATAACTCCTTGATTACCCCAGTACTAGTGCTATTTAGAGATGGAGTCAGATTGGGGGGGGCTTGGGACCCCTAAATTCTCAACAGTAGGCAACGACATGGACTCTGATACTGAGCCAGGAACTAGCAGCCAGCAGGCACTACAAGCCCGTCTGGAAGAGGAGGAAGAGGAGGAGAGTGAAGCAGTGGCAACTGAGTGCTCACAGGCAGCCACTGTAGGAGATCCAGAGCTTCCTGAAGACACTAGTCAGGAGCTGCCTGCAGGAGAAAAAGAGCAGGATGAATTAATATTCAACCCCCCCACCCCCGTGGCATTTTCAGATGGGGCCAGAGAGGCTGAGGAGGAGCCACACCTGGGCCAGAGGGGGCCCTACCATCACAGGCAACAGGTGCTGTGGCTGGCAAATGAACTGCTTGCACAAATTTAACAGCCAGCAGAAGCTCCAACTGCTCTGTGAGGGAGTGGAAGTACAGCGGGAATGTGCACACTACAGCTGTTGCTAAGCATGTGGGAGGAGATTCAGGAATAATTGGCAGTAGCTTCTGGAGATCTGCAGGGATCTCCAGGATTACACACAGTGGTAATCCTGCAAGAGCCGGTTGTTAATCTTTGAACCGACTTGCGAGCCGGTTGTTAAATATAGCAAGCCGGCTCTGGCTCTCCTCCCTCCGGATCCTCACCGACACTGTTCTTCTAATTCTTCGGGGCAGGCAGTCTTGCCTGCCCGCTGCAAGCTCACTCTCCCCCGCTGCTGATTCGTGCTTTAAAAATGGCCGCCGAGACTTCCAGAGACGGCCTCGCGAGACTTCTGAAGTCTCGGTGGCCATTTTGAAACGCGAATCGGACGGCAGCGGGGGAGAGTCAGCTGGCAGCGGGCAGGCAAGACTGCCTGCCCCGAAGAATTAGAAGGACGAGGCAGGTAGACCCGAAGCATACTTGGGGTGAGAGTGAGGGTGTTGTCTATGTTGGGGGGGGGGGGAAGTTGGGTGGAGGAATTGGAAGGGATTTTTGTGATGTTTGGAGGGTAGGGGGGATTAGAAGGGGTTTGCATGATGTTTCTGGGTGTGGGAGAGAGGGAGATTGGAATCTTGGGGGAGGGGGACGTTGGGACCCGGGGGGGGGGAGTTGAGTGGAGGAATTGGAAGGGATTTTTGTGACGTTTGGAGGGTAGGGGGGATTAGAAGGGGTTTGCATGATGTTTCTGGGTGTGGGAGAGAGGGTGATTGGAATCTTGGGGGAGGGGGACGTTGGGACCCAGCCAGATACTCTTAACAGGTCCCGACTGAATATCAGATGGTCAGTATTTAAAAAAAAAAAAAAGTGCTAACTGCTGCATATTGACTTTGAGCTTTTGGAAGTAGAAGTAAATAGCAGAGAGAGTGATCCCAGGGGCCCATGGAGGGCATGGAAGAGGAGGGTCGCTCGGTATGGGTGCATGCAGGGCAGAGGAGAGAAGGGTCCCTGGACATGGGTGGATGGAGGGCAGGGGAGAGGAGGGGAGAGAGAAGAAATGCTGGACATAGATGGAGGGGAGGGAAGAGTGAGGAAGGAGATGAGTTGAGGGGAAAGGAAGAGAGGAGAAAAACTGCACATGGATGAAGAAAATAGGCAGAAGCTGAGGACCAGCTTCCTGGAAACGGAGTTAAGAGGACAGATAGCAGCAGAATCGGATACTGGGCCAGCATGATGAGAAAAACAGTCACCAGACAACAAAGGTAGAAAAAAAATCATTTTATTTTCATTATAGTGTTTGGAATATGTTCACTTTGAGAATCAGGTGCTCAACATTAAAAGTTTATATTTATTTACGGCATTTATGGCATTTTATCGCACATTAAACATGAATTAGATTGGAACCTGGGATCATTTAATTTTTTTTCCTGGAGGAATGCATTGCCACCCCCCCCCCCCCCCGGCTCTCTCCCTGGCTATAGCCAGCTCTGCAATTTGGGGGGGCGCAGAGGGGGACCGGGGGGGCGCAGAGGGGGACCGGGGAGAGAGCCTGTTGTTAAACATTTACCAGCACACCACAGCCACCTTGTCAGCCACCCTGCCCATATAGCAGGCACCAGAACCTCCACTTGCAACCAGTGAGGCCACCAGAGCTGCCCCACCACCCTCCACATCAGCCATGAGTGCCACACAAGCACTTGCAAAACGTCCCAGGATGGGACCCACAGCACCCCAGGCCAGTGGGACATGTGAGAGGCCAAGTATCTCACAGGCAACACATGCTCCCTTGCTGGGTCCTATGCTGAGGGCTAGGGTAGACACCAGGTGGCCTGATGTTCAGGGGGCAGCAGGTTTGAGCAGGGCCACCGAGAGGGGGGGGACAGGGGGGACCAAAGTCCCCGCCACCGCTGTCAGGCCTGCCTGCCGTCGCTCCCGAACTAACTAACCTTAAATGCCTCCTTCCTTTCCTTTCACCATCTTCGCGGCAAGCAGCAGCAGGGCAGGCCACTCCTTTCTTCCATGTCCCGCCCTCGCCTGACGTAACGTCCGCGAGGGCGGAGCACGGAAGGAAGGAGAGGTCTGCCCTGCTGCTGCTTGCCGCGAAGGTGGTGAAAGGAAAGGAAGGAGGCATTTAAGGTTAGTTTAGGGCCCGGTAGTGGGTGGAGGGTGGGGGGCACGGCGGCGACGATGACCTCGGGTGGGGTGGGTGGCGGGCCAGGGGGCGGCCTTGTCCCGGGCCCGGCTCTGGCTCTCGGCGGCCCTGGGTTTGAGTGACAGTATTGTAACCAGGGTTAAGAAAAAATATAAAAAAAAGTTCTTACCTGGGTCTTGGGGGGGCACTGGGGGTAGGCTGGGAAGGTCCGGGAATGTTTCAGGGCCAGGAGCAGCTGGCAGTGGTGGGCCTGGACGCTGAGGGTGCTCCGGGAAGGAGTGTCGCGGGGGGAGGCATTCTTGGTGCCGGTCGGGGTTTGCAGGAGAGGAGCGGAATGCTCCCAATGAATTTTGGGCTGAAAAGGCCATCAGGGAGTCAGGAGCGCGGCGGGAGGGACGCCGAAATTTTGCTGGGTCCGGAGACACGTCGGGGTTTCTTTTAGTTTTGGGCCGGGTTGCTCCGTCGTGCTGTGGGCGTTGCTGCCGCCGAGTTTGCTGGCTCCCGGGACGAGTGGGCACGTCCCTGGGAGCGAAGAGAGGCTGCCAGGGGGAGCGCAGCAACGCATTTTTGGCTCCCGGGAATGGTTAGACACATTCCCGGGAGTGAAGAGACTTTTGGGGCCTGTCGGGGCCATTCGGAGGAGGCGTGTGTTGGGCCGGAAAGGTCGAGGGAGAGTGTCGGGGGTGTGCGCATGCGCACGAACTGTTTTTCGGCGGGAGCTCCGGCAAGGCCTACAAGCCTGGGCCTCGATTTTTAAGCCGGAGCTCCAGAAGAATCGCAGTTTTCGGGGCAATTTTTCTAATCGCTCCGTTTTTGCCCCAGGACGTCGGAGACCGGAACGGACGGAAGGCTTAACGTGAGGGGAAATTCTACAACAAGGTAAGGGGTTTTAAAATCCAAGTTTTTAATTTGTTAATTTTAAATTTGCATAAATTGGGTTTTTTATTTTTTAAAAATCAGGGGGTTGTCGGATTGGATTTATTTTTGCATAATTGGGTTCAGGGTATTTTTCTTTATTTTTGTGGGGGGTTACATTTTAAATTTTAATTTTTTTAGGGGTGTTTGGGGAAAGTGTGGGTTTTAAGGGGTTAATTACATTGTAAATTTTTAAATTCGACGTAGCAGGTAAAGAGGAGGGGGATTGAATTTTTAGAGGGGGTTTCAAATTATTTTGGGATTTTTGAGGGGGGGTTTAGGAGAGATAATTGCGGGCGGACTGTAAAAAGTGGTATTTTTAAATTTTAAAAGCTGGATTTAATAGGGAATGGGAAGTTTAATTGGTGTAGAAATTTTGGGGTGATTCGGATATAGTTTTATAGGGTTTTTATTTAATTTTATTATTTTTCTATTAGTTTCTATGGGGTTAAAATGGGGATTTTGCACTGCTGACCAGAATTCCGCTGGTCAGCAGTGGAAATTAGAATGTTGGTACTAGTCAGGGATTGGCTGGAAGGGTCTTGGAACGCAAGCCAGGGCTGGTTTGGAAGGCAAGCCAAGGCTGGTTACCAAGGCAACCGGGGAGTGGGCAGTTGGTCAGAGTGGGATTGATGGTCAGAGAGAGTGGAGGTGCTGAGGAGGTGCTGGTAGTGAGAGGAGGGTTTTAATGATAAAAGTTAGAATATTGGGAAAAGTTTCTGGTGATTGATGGTGAATGAAAGTGAGGTGTGTAAGGAAGGTGTGATTTATAGAATAAGTTTTAAAATTTTATTAGGATAGGGTGAAGGTAGGAATAGGGTAGGAGTTAAGGGCAATTTGATAAGAGAGGGTTATTAGTGTAATAGTATTAGTAGCTTAAGGAGTATTTGGGAAAGGGTTTGGGAATAAATTTAATAAGTTTAATTCAATGGAAGTAGAGTTATAGCTTAAGGGGTAGTGAGTTGAAATAAGAGTTTGAATAAGTGTAATAAAAAAATTGTGTGGGAGTGATTGTGTGAAAGGGACAATCAATCTCTCTCACCACAAGTTCAGGGAAAAAAACTAAAGTTTACACCTGGAAGATAGGGAACGTTTGGTTAATTTGATTTTAAAGAAAAGTTGGCCACAGTTTGTGAACCAATCCTTTAGAGTTCCAGTACGAAGCAGGAAGAGAGGGTTTTGCCTCCTGTTCATTTGCTTAAAGAAAGGTTTAGGAGGAAGAAAGAAGTAGAGCATCTGCTGTCAACGGGCCCCCACGCAAGAAAGACGGCGACCGGAACGGAGAGTGAACCAATGCCAGCTAAGTGACATTTTGGGACACAAAAAGTGATTAGAAGTAAAGAGTGAAAGACTGATAGGAAAAAAAAAATAAAAAAACATACTTACCTTATTACCTTGATGAGAGAGGTGAGCTGCTTACAGTGACCTGAGAAGAGAAAAGAAACAACAAAGAATCAAATTCAGGGGAATACACACTGAGAGAGAAAATACATTAAAATAATTGAGGTTGATAAGGTTATTTTCATACTTATCTGATATTGGGTATGTCCTGACGTGAGTAAGAGGTACCTAGAAGGGAAAAGAGATACAAAAGATAACACAGCAAAAGGGTTTAACTGCTCATTGTCTTAAAACTAGGTTTTACTTTAATTGTTATAATATTTGTTATAGAAATTTCTGAAATTAAAGTTGACTTATTGTTTAAAAATCTTAACAGTGTGGTGGTTCTGGTTAATTTAGAAAAGTATCCAATTTAGTTTATTTTTCCTCCCACATCTTTTTGAAAGGGTGGGACGAGGTTAGTATTCCTGCACCATCCCCTGAGCTCCGTGTGGTACCCAATATTTGCCACGACTACACAGATACAATGGAGCGCAGGAGGGTGGTGACAGAATCACCACAGGGCTGGACTCTGATGACACATTTTCTGTTCCTGCTAGGTCCGGGCCATCAACAGTAGCTGGGGGATGGTGGGGGGGGGGGGGGGGGGGGGGGAGAGATGGACCCCAGAGGGGCCAAGGGAAAAGGAAGGGGACGGGAAAGTAAAAGCCAACTAATAGCCATGTTGTGGTGGTGTGTGTTGCAGGGAGGGGGAGGGTGTATATGTATGTGATGGGGGAGGGGTGTGTGTGTGTGAAGGGGAGAGAGTGTGTGCGGGGGGGAGGGTTGTGTGTGTGTGTGTGCAGGGGGAGGGGGTTGTGTGATGGAGGAGAGGGTGGGAGCAGTGGCGTAGGAAGGGGGTGTGGTGGGGCGGTCTGCCCCGGGTGCACGCCGCTGGGGGGTGTCAGCGCCTTGCTGGTTCCTTGCTCTCTCTGTCCCGGAACAGGTTACTTCCTGTTCCGGGGCAGAGAGAGCAGGGAACCAGCGAGGCGCCGACACCCCCCAGCGGCGTGCACTCGGCGGATTGGCTCTCCCGCCCGCCCCTCACCGCCTTCCAGGTATGTTCTCGGGGGGGGGGGTTGCGCTCCGGAGGGTGCGCCGCACTGCACCCGGGGGGGTGCGCAGCCGCGACCCGCCCCAGGTGTCAGCTGCCCTCACGATGCCACTGGGTGGGAGAGATGTTAGAGGTGTTGTGCATAAATAAAAACTACAGACAAAGGTAACAAAGTACTCAGCAACTCTCCACTCTTTCTCACAAACCGCCATGTCCAGCTCTCCACTTTCCAACTCAGCAAAATTGCAAATGGATCTAAAGACAAGTTTGGCCTTACCCTGGATGCTTTTAAAGTAGATCTAATGCTGGATGTTTTTCTTCCCGCCACTAGAAAATTGTTTTGCTATCCGTTATAGAGTGGAAATGTTCATCATTTCGCCCATGTCATACCCACGAAATGCCACCTCTGGGAATGTTTTCTTATAAACAATTAGCGGTTTTGGACAATTTTGTTTCTTTGGTTTGATTATACGCTTTAGACATTTTTCTGCTAGTGGTACAAATGGCTCACTCCTTTTTAAGCCACAAAAATCAAAAAATGAATATGCACTTGAGAAGCAAAAAAGGAGGAAAAAGACCTTAGCAGGCTGCGATTGTCATTTGACAAAATTCCGGCTGTTCTTCTATCAAGTTACAGCCCTTTCTTTAACACGGCACCAGTCTCATTCATCGGTCTAAAAAACCTCCACACACACAGTCAACTGAATTCAAGACAGAAGTGCTGTCCTTAACCTTAAAATATCAGCAGGGTGTGAAGATTCCCCTGAAGAAGACTGGGAGGTAAACGGGTCCCCGTTGGGATCATTCCTGCTGTTAAAGTTAAGTTGTGATTGTTTCAAATGAGGGAAGTGGTCAGCTGTTTAGAGCATGAAATGAATTTATAAAAGAATACACTGGGACTAAGTTTCACCCCCAAATTATTATGCACAAGGGATTATGTGATGAATAGTATACTGAATATTGGGGTGATAGTATCTGAGGACCTGAAGGCGACGAAACAGTGCGACAAGGCGGTGGCAGTAGCTAGAAGATTGCTAGGCTGTATAGAGAGAGGAGTGACCAGCAGAAGAAAGAAGGTTTTAATGCCCCTGTATAAGACGTTGGTGAGGCCCCACCTGGAGTATTGTGTTCAGTTTTGGAGGCCGTATCTTGCGAAGGATGTTAAAAAAATGGAAGCGGTGCAAAGAAAAGCTACGAGGATGGTATGGGATTTACGTTCCAAGACGTATGAAGAGAGGCTTGCTGACCTGAACATGTACACCCTGGAGGAAAGGAGGAACAGGGGTGATATGATACAGACGTTCAAATATTTGAAAGGTATTAATCCGCAAACGAATCTTTTCCGGAGATGGGAAGGCGGTAGAATGAGAGGACATGAAATGAGATTGAAGGGGGGCAGACTCAGGAAAGATGTCAGGAAGTATTTTTTCACGGAGAGGGTGGTGGACGCTTGGAATGCCCTCCCGCGGGAGGTGGTGGAGATGAAAACGGTAACGGAGTTCAAACATGCGTGGGATATGCATAGAGGAATCCTGTGCAGAAGGAATGGATCCTCAGAAGCTTAGCTGAAATTGGGTGGCGGAGCAGTTAGGGGGAAGAGGGGGTGGTGGTTGGGAGGCGAGGATAGGGGAGGGCAGACTTATACGGTCTGTACCAGAGCCGGTGATGGGAGGCAGGACTGGTGGTTGGGAGGCGGGAAATACTGCTGGGCAGACTTATATGGTCTGTGCCCTGAAAAGGACAGGTACAAATTCAAGGTAAGGTATACACATATGAGTTTGTCACGGGCAGACTGGATGGACCATGCAGGTCTTTATCTGCCGTCATCTACTATGTTACTATGAATAAATAAACATATGGAGGCATTTTAGACCAATGAATGAGACTGTAACTTGATGGGAAAACAGCAGGAATTTTGTCAAATGTCAATCGCAGCTTGCTGAGGTCTTTTTCCTTCTGTTTTGCTTCCCAAGTGCATATTCATTTTTTGAATTTTGTGGATTAAAAAGGAGTGAGCCATTTTTTCCACTATTTCTAGTTTTTGTGGTTGCACAATATGGTGGTTTCTCCAATTTTTGTCTTTTACTCGTCTGCCTGTTATGCCATTTTTTGGACATTTTTCTGTTTTGAAAATGAGCCTCTTGGGTATCCTATAGACAAATATATACAAAAGTAATGTTAACTGGAAGACTACATTTGTTGGTCTCTGAAAAACCTCTTTAATATATTATCACTTGTACTCATTTTTGTTATATGTTCTATTTGACTTAATGTTTTGTTATATTTATGTATATGGATTTCTTAAAAAAAAAACTTCAATAAAAAGTCTAGGACTAAATAAACAAACCAAACCCTTTTTTTTAAACACAGCTGAACTTAGGCCCAGATGCATGAAAGATGCATTCGGTAGGGAACGGGAATGCATCAACGATAGGGAATGCAAATGAGCTACTCGTTGTAGCTCACTTGCATTCTCTAGTCCTTCGGTACCTGAGTCGGAGAATCGGGACGTCCCTTTAGATTAGGCTCCTCTTCCTGGTCTCTTCAGCCAATCAAAGCGGGCTTAGCTGGCTGTTGTCAGCGAAACGCGCTCTGATTGGCTGAAGAGACCAGGAAGAGGAGCCTAATCTAAAGGGACGTCCCGATTCTCCGGCAACCAGGAAAATAGAAAAATTTCGCTGTGGAGGGGTAAGTGGCGCGGCGAAGACTCTCAAGAAGGGGGAAAAAAACACGAGCGCCGGCAGAACAAAAAACTGCAAAAAAAAAAAAAAAAGACGTCTCTCAGAAGCGCAGGGAGAGTACGTCCTTAAAGGACGCCCCTCACATGCGCTCCCTGCTTTTTTCTTTTTTTTACCTTTTTTGGGGGCCCTTTTCCTTTCCGATTCCCTCACAGGAGCCCTAACAAGAGGTCAGACATCTCGTTAGGGTTCCTATGGTAAGGGAATCGGAAAAACGGTAATGCATCTGATTATAATGGGCTGCAACGGTACTGCAGCTCATTATAATAGCTTTTCAAACATTTGCATTCCGTTTTCGTTGCCTGCTACCGTGGCAGGGAAAATGCCCTTAGTGCATGCCCGGGGTGAACTACTTGCGTTTTAAACTGGCTGGAACCAGTTTAAAACGCAAGTTGTGGGCTCGTTAGGTTTTGTGCATCTGGGCCTTAGCCCATTGGAATAGTGTAGTTAACTTGCTGATTGCCCTTTCTCCTTTCATCCATCAAGCTAAACACAAACTGTCCACTCCACACTGAACAACCCAGAGTCAACTTTAAGCTTGCATTCCCACGCTGCTTAAAAACAGCTGCCTATTTCTTCACTTTTCAGACTGGTTAAGGTATCCAAACTCAGAATCCAGCAACACCCAGCTATATAATTGGTAGAAGAGACCCTCCCTCTCAACCCCCCCCCCCCCCCCAAACTCCTGCCTCAGCCTTGAAACACTTGTGATTATCAGTTTGAAGGACAAAGGCTCAGGGATGACACCGATGATAAATATGATTCAAGGTCAGAAGTGAAACTGCTCGCATCCCCTTCCCCCCTGCACTGATTACAGTAATAAAGGTAGAGACCTCAGGAAATGCCCCCCCCCCACCTCCATCGCTGCCTACTTCCCCAACCCTTTTCCTTAAATCCTCAGAAGTGACTATAATATTACAGAGAGACCCCAGGAAATGCCCCCAGTACCCTTCTCTCAAAGCTGACTATAACAGGGCTGCTCAAAAGGAGTCACAAATCTGCATTTAGGGTCATGACCTGGGTGGGCCCTTCAAAGAGACATCATCAGCCTGCACCATCAGGTGATCACGTGCTTTCTGTGGCCATGTGAATGGGGCCATAGCCAAAGAAAGTATCATAAGTGCTAAGGTCTCTGTTAATATTGCTTTTCTGTAGTTTGACAAAATGACCCTACAGAGATTTGGTAGAGAGGGTACATCACTACCATAGTGTAGACACTTTAGGAATCCTGCAGTAGAAGTGTATAGCCTCCCAAGGAAATTTGGGAGACAGACACTAACTATACAGTATCAGACAATATTCATTCCAGAATCTGGATGTCTTTAATTAGACCATTGGCATCAGCCAATATTATGCAATCTATGTACTTCCTATATAACAGGGCACTATGGACTCCAAGGAAAATGCACAGGGCACATTTGGTGACCTCCAATTTATGTTGGCACTGTCAAATACATATTGGAATATTTATACACATGTGTTTGAATGTGATAAGATCAAATCTTTTTGGTACAATATATGGAATGTCATTTGTTGTATTCTCAAAATCAGTGTACAACCCAGTATAACATTGATAATATTCAAATCAAATGCTCTTGAAAAGTGTTTAACTGAATATAATGGTAAACTCTGACATTTTGATTACTATTGGACAATTTATGATCCTTGCAAATTGGAAAAATGCCTCAATACTCAATGAACATTTTTGGTGGCAATCAGTACTATTATACCACAAATTTGAAATGGCATCAGCCGCCCTTACTGGAACAATCAGCAAAAAAATTCTAACATAATCACCTATAAAGGACTATATTGACTCATTATGAAGGTACCTTTAACATAACATATTCTAGTTTCGTTATCTATAATGTTGTAGGACACTTCTTTACTATGCATATTCTAAAATACTGTTTTATAAGGTTGTTTTATTAATTATATCTTATTTTATTGTATGTCATACCAAAATTCAATAAAATTTCAGGAAAAAAAAAAAACAATAACAGTAAAGCTTAGACTATACAGTGACATCACTAGTTGCTGGGAGGAGCATAATTATCTTAGCGTTTCTAGGTCTGAACAGATTCTAGAAGATAGGAGCGTCCCCGGCCTGTATTCTAATCAGAGAAGGAAATTGGTATTAGAGAGACTGCTCATGGAAATAAAACCCTGTGCAGAATTAAAATCTATGTCTTTGGTTCTGCCTCTCGACCACCAACCACACATCTGAAAGGCCAGCCCTCTGATCTGATGTCCTAGTCAATTAACTCCTCACAGTTTTAGTGACAGAGACACCTGGTTACCCTAATCACGGCAGCCCATAGGGCAGATACGGTAATCAGAAGCCACTTAAGTTCTGCTCTATTCTTAAGCCTATAGGAATGGGGAACCTGCTGCATCCACTTTTAGAGCTTAGGAGAAAGGGAGAAGTTGAGCTTATTGTTTAGTTCCAGTTAGGCATCTAGGACCTTCCAAACCTACACCTAAGGTCTTGGAACAATATCCAGAGGATGAAGAAACTACAGGAACCACTTACATCAACCACCAGCTTCCTGGGATTATTTTAATTTATTTATTTACATCACTTACTAACCCGCACAATCCAGAATGTTCTTGGCGGATTACAACAACATACATAATTAAATGATATAAAAAGCATAAAAAATACAAACATATTAAAAATAATCCTCAAGCTTCACCAAACCTTGCTCCATTCTGTAATAAATATATATGTTGAGTGGTTTTAAATCTCTACTTAAACATAAGCATATACAGAGCTTTACTTAACACAGTTTAACACAAGGACTCTGATTTTACACTGTAATGCTTGCTAAAAGTCCTTTCTTAAAAAGAGCCATGCTCTGTGCTTTTCTTTAAAACTACTACTACTATTACTTATCATTTCTATAGCGCTACTAGACGTACGCAGCGCTGTACACTTGAACATGAAGAGGCAGTCCCTGCTGGACAGAGCTTACAATCTAATTAGGCCAGACAAACAGGACAAATAAGGGATAAGGACAAAGGGTATCAAGATTCCGGAATCCCAAAGAGTAGCAAGATTCCGGAATCCCAAAGACTACTACTACTACTTATCATTTCTAAAGTGCTACTAGACGTACGTAGCACTGTCCACTTGAACATGAAGAGACAGTCCCTGCTCGGCAGAGCTTACAATCTAATTAGGACAGACAAAGAGGACAAGTAAGAGCTAGGGGAATTACTAAGGTGGGGGTGATAAAATAAGGGTATCCAGGACCAGCATGTCCTCCAACCAGCTCCAGGGTCTCAGTTACTCTGGCTTTTCCAGCACTGCTAATCTCACAGACTGTAATCCCCAGATTCTGTATAGGTCACTCAAATTTGGATGCAGATCGCAGATGCTTGCAAAAACTAGTTAGTCAATTAGGTGCTAACAACCAATTATTGGAGTTAATTGGTACTTAATTGACGCTAATTAGGAGTTATGCTTGCATCTGCCCTATGCCTTATTCTATAACGTGTGCCTAAATTTCATAGTGTGCAACTGAAAATGGGGTGAGGCACTCCCAGGAATTAGGCCAGTTGTTCCCAAACCTAGTCCTGGAGGCAGTCCAACCAGTCAAGTTTTCAGGATACCCACAATGAATATTCTTGAGACAGATTTGAATGCAGTGGAAAGAGTGCATGCAAATCTCTCTCATGAATATTCATTGTGGGTATCCTAAAAACCTGACTGGCTGGTGTGCCTCCAGGATCAGGTTTAGGAACCACTGAATTAGGTAATAATATACTTAGATCTGCACACCCAACTGCCATCAGTTGGGCATGAGCATTTACACCTGCTTTCAGCAGGCATAAGTTAGGCATGGGAAGCGCGCCAAGCTACTATTCTGAAAGGACGCTCTGTGGGACGCACACTGTACAGAATACTGTCTTAGCGCAGATCATAGCAGCACCTAACTTTGGGCCCCTTTTACTAAACTGCGGCAAAAAGTGGCCAGTAGGTTAAGCACGTGTTTTGGGCGTGCGCTAGGCCAGTTTTTTAAGGGGCCAGAAATGAACATGCGGCAAAATAAAAACCAGTGCACGTCCATGTTCGGCCTGAGATCTTTCCGCCACCCATTGACTTAGCGGAAAGGTCTCACGCACTACCCGGGAGGTAGGCATGCAGTGCGCGCCCACTGCCACTTACCGCCGGGTAAGCACCATGCGGTAGAAAATAGAAGATATTCTACCACGTGTTTTCGGCGCATGCCAAATTAGAATTACCACTCAGGGCATGTGGTAGCCAGGCAGTAATGTCGATTTGGCTCACGCTGGATGCACAAAGACCCTTACGCTCCTTTGTAAAAGTGCCCCTTTGAGCATCATTTACTGACCATAAGGGCCTAGTCTCTCTGATACATGTTCAGGTTTTTTACATTTGATTAACTGCCCAAAGGGGAAAAAAAATCTATCAAGGTGGAATACGTACAAATATAAAAGGAATACACATCGGTGGAAAGGAATGTCAGCATCATGACAAGATAGGGATGAAAGAGTACTGTCTACTTACCATGCTTCCAGACCCCGGCCCATAGTCCCACACCGAGCACACGAACCACGTAGCTCAGGGATCAACATTAAAAGCTTCCCAGAAAATATGTGTTTTAAGCAATTTCTTAAATGTGAGCACAGAAGACTCGGAACACAACGACATCGGAAGCTGGTTCAAGAGTTCAGAGCCCATCATATTAAACATCAAATTCCTATAATTCATCAGAGAGACTTGGTGGAAGGACGGCACAGACAGCAAGTGCTGCTGAGCAGAACAAAGAGGTAGAGGTGGAACGTAGGGAATCAAATACTGAGCCAAACATTCCAGGAAGCCCACCCTAAAAATCTTGTGCACTAAAAGCAACATCTTAAACAAGATCTGAAAATTAATTGGTAACCAATGTTCAGCCTATAAAAATGGGGAGATATGATCATACTTCTTCATCCTCAACAGTAATTTAACTGAAGTATTCTCCACTAGTGTCACAACTGTCAGGAATGGTGAGCCCTTGGACCAAAGCCGGAGCTTTGGCAGACAAATCACCGGGGCTGGCACAGGCAGGAATCAGAACAGACTGGACTAGAATAAACTAACAGACTCAACAAGGTAGGACAGAGGTAGCTAAACACAATGGACAACACAAGAACCGGATACAGACGAGGCAAGGAAAAGAAGGCAAAGGGCCAGAATTGGAACTCAGACAGGACAAGGCAAGACTCAGCACTGGATTAAAACTGGGACTGGGACCCAGTAATGCAAGACAAGGCAAAACAGGGAAGTATATTAAAACTGGGTCCAGAAAAGGGCAAGACAAGGACAAGGCGAAGACTGGATCCGGACAGGACTAGACTGAAAGAGACAAGACAAAGCACAACTAGACAGGCAAGACAGGGTAGGAGCTAGGCAACAAAAATAACAGAAGCAAGACAATAAACAAGGCAGGGACAGGATTCAGGATTCTTGAACAGGATTCTCAAACAGGATTCAGGATTCTCAAACAGGATTCTCGAACAGGCTTGGATGGAACAGGATTCAGGATTCTCAAACAGGCTTGGCTGGAACAGGATTCAGGATTCTCAAACTGGATTCTCGAACAGGCTTGAATGGAACAGGATTCAGGATTCTCAAACAGGATTCAGGATTCTCGAACAGGCTTGGCTGGAACAGGATTCAGGATTCTCAAACAGGCTTGGCTGGAACAGGATTCAGGATTCTCAAACAGGATTCAGGATTCTCAAACAGGCTTGGCTGGAACAGGATTCAGGATTCTCTAACAGGCTTGGCTGGAACAGGATTCAGGATTCTCAAACAGGATTCAGGATTCTCAAACAGGCTTGGCTGGAACAGGATTCTGGAACCAGATTCTGGAACAGAGTTGGCTTGGCTGGAACGGGATTCTGGAAAGGGCTTGGCTTGGCTGGAACAGGATTCTGGAACGGGATTCTGGAACAGACTTGGCTTGACTGGAACAGGATACTGGAAGAGACTTGGCTTGGCTTGACTGGAACAGGATACTGAAAGGGACTTGGCTTGGTTGGAACAGGATACTGAAAGGGACTTGGCTTGGCAGGGAACTGGGACAGAACTAGCTCAAACACAGAGCAGGATCAGAACCTGGCTCTAACACACAACAAGGACAGAACTTGGCAAAAACAGAGCTCAAGAGCCAGGAAGCAAACATAGCAGGCAAAGGATTAAGCAAACAAAGAATCAATGTGCTTACCAGCACCCACAGCTGGAAAGGGAAAGGCCAGGCAGACTGAGAGGCAGCAGACACAGCTGCGTAGCAAAGAAGTAATCAGGGATTATGCTGGCTTCTACAGACTCTCAGAATAAACAGACAAGATCCCCACACACAGGAAACAGAACAGGGAAAACAAGAACAGAGCTTGGCTAAACACAGAGATTGGCTTAAACATAGAGCTCAACTATAGCAAGAGTCAAAAACAGGGCTAGACTAAAAGCAGGAGCCAAGGGTAGAGTCAAACAGATACAGACACCAAGGGCAAGGTGTGGCTCTAGAGCCAGGCTTTCAGGATCAAGGTACAAAAGCAAACACACAGAAACAAAGCAAAGCATTGAAACACAAGACTCAAAGAAACACAGAACACTACTACTACTACTTAACATTTCTAGAGCGCTACTAGGGTTACGCAGCGCTGTACAGTTTAACAAAGGACAGTCCCTGCTCGAAGGAGCTTACAATCTAAAGGACAAAATGTCAAGTTGGGGCAGTCAAGATTTCCTGAATAGAGGTGTAGTGGTTAGGTGCCGAAGGCGACATTGAAGAGGTGGGCTTTCAGCAAGGATTTGAAGATGTGCAGGGAGGGGGCCTGGCGTATGGGCTCAGGGAGTTTATTCCAAGCATGGGGTGAGGCTTCTGAACAGACCTTCTGGAGCAAGATTATTAGGAACAAAGCCAAGCAGGGAAATGATCTAAACAGGTAACACAAGATTAAGAGACCTCTTGCAAAGGCCAGGTAGGAAAGCTTCCTGGGTCCTTATAAAGGAGTAGGCTGATGATGTCATAAGTAGGAAATGAAGCAGAAGCAGGGAAACCAAAGTGAGGCTTGGCTTACAGGAAAAACAACAATAGGGAAAAAGGCAGACTGGAGAGGTCAAAGAGCTAGATACAGAGAAACAGTAGGTCTGAACATAAGGGCACGGCCACAACCGTGACAACTAGCTACAAACGCTTAAGTTCTCTTTGACAGATACCCTTGAATAACGAATTACAGTAATCCAAATGAGTAAGTACCAATGCATGTAAGATAATTCAGCGTCCTCTTTTCTCTAACAAATGTTACATACCTGATACTAACAGATACACTCTTTGTACAGAGAATATCCACATAGTTTCACAAGGAGGAAAGGTGAGAGAAGATAAGAGATTTTGTTAATAGTTTTGCCAATTCCCTTGCCAAACTAACTGTTACTGCTGCTGTTGTGTCCGATTTACTTTTTGACAAAAGAGTCTAGTAAATACGTTGGTTGAGAATGGTCTGGCTTATTGTCTGAGTAGAGAGAGGTTTGTGTGGTTATTACCTCTGGCCTCCCAATGCATGCCAGTTCCGGGCTCACTGTTTATTGCTAGGTTATCTACCATCCAAGTACCTGCTAGGTGACTGCCTAGGTGAACTGTAACAAACCCCCAGCTATCTACTCCTTTCAAGTCAATAAAATTAAAACATCTGATGGTGCATTTTAAATAGGTTATTTAGGTCAGAAATGTAATGTCCAAGTCAGGCCATTCACAATTCCCAACCTATTTCACAAAAAGCCTGCTAAATGTGGAGCCTTTTGAAAAATATCAGGATGAGCAGTTTTAGTCTTCCAAAAATAGAACTGTAAATGGGAGCAGAGGAGTAGCCTAATAGTTAGTGCAGCAGGCTTTGATCCTGGCAACCTGGGTTCAATTCCCACTACAGCTCCTTTGATTTGATGTTTGCATAACAGCAAAACATGAAAGGATAGCTGTGGAAAAAATGGTTCTGTTTCCTCATATACTAAGATTTGGTCTTCAATTAATATCATATAATATCCTCATAAGAAGGAATTTTACATTTCATACCAGTGTTATACTCACTCAGTAACACTTTTGTTTTTCATGCCACCCAAGTGTCTGCACAAGTTGTAACTTTTGCTAATTAATATAAGTCATAGTAACATTCTTCTCATTATTTTTCTTGTAATCTTTTTGAAAAATTAAATAAAAATTTTTGAACTAAAAAAAAATAAAGAGGAGAATAAAGAAAGGCAATTTGCAATAACAGAATATGGACTTTAATATACTTATGTAACAATAGATATTATCAGGGCTTTTTTGAGGGAGTACTTGGGGGGGGGGATTACTGAGTACTGGCATCTTTTCCATTGTCTGCTAAAACTGACTCAAGGTCCCCAAGTTTTATTATTAAATTTGTTTATTAATTTTAAACATTACAACAAGAAAATACTTGTTATTGAAATACAGCCATGATTCATAAGAGGAAATTAAACAACATTTAAGGAAATATCGTACAATTATACAAATATACAAATCGTATTCTATCAAATTCCTATAACATAAATTTTTTTGCTTCACATTAAGGTGAGAGAGGGGTTGGTGGAATTTAGAGAGGATTTAAAACAAGTATTTATTAACAAAATTAGGAAAAAAAAAGATAGTGGCTTAACATTCCCACGTTATATTTATATCGTTACTGCTGCCTTGAATCAAGAAATGATTTAAGGTGTTCAGGTGAATAAAAGGTGTATTTAATCTGACCCAATTTAACAATGCATTTACATGGAAATGCCAAGAAGTTCCCTCCTATATCAGATGTTTTTGATTTTAACGCAAGGAAAGCTTTCCTTCTTTGTTGGGTAGATTTCTCTAAATCAGGGAAAATCTGAACATTAATTCCCCCAAAACAGGTTTTCAAGTTCTTAAAATAAAGTTTCATTATATTATTCAAATCCTGTTCAAAAATGAATGACACAATTAAAGTGGATCTTTCAGTATTTTCATCCAATGTCTGTTCCAGTATTGCTGAAATATTATTTAAGTCCAGATTGACTTCTTGAAGCTCTTGTTTTTTCCCTTTCTCTCCCTTAGGAACAGGAATCTCTCTATATAAAAGGCAACACCAACGTTCTATGAAGCCTCCAGCCGGAAGTGTGAAGGGGGCGAGATATCCGGTTTCCCTATGAGTGTCTGCCCCGCCCTCTCTGTAACACAGTCAGTGAAGGAAAACAGCAGAGCACGAAATCAAATCGCTGGCTCTGTAACAGTGAAGGACTCAGAGGGGGGAGGAGAGAGAGGCCAGAGGGCAGGGACACACACACTCCCACATGCACACAGAAGAAAACATTGCTAGCCCCCGTTTCATTTGCATCAGAAACGGGGCTTTTTTACTAGTATAATATAATTTGTTTACTGGCGGAATAGCTTCCAAAGGAATTTGTAAAACTTTGTTCACATCTTTTGAACATATCATAGGGAGTAATCCCAGGGAGATTAGGGAAATTTAACAAACGTAAATTTAGTCTTTAATTGAAATTCTCAATCTGTTCCATCTTTCTCCGAATGTCTATATTGTCTTTAATCACAGATAATCTAAATTCCTGTAAAGAGCCAACATTCTTTTGAACACTTTGAATTTTTTCAACAGTTTCTTCTTTAATTAAATCCACTTTAGAATTAAGTTCTTGAAATTTACTATTAAAGGCTCTAATTTCACCTGATCTCTGATGTAAAGTTGTATCCATTTCATTCAGCTTCTTCCAAATCATCTCAAGATTTACCTCCGGTTCTTTTCCTGAGGCTCCTGCCTCTGCTCTTAGCGTCTTCCTCAATGTTTCTTGACCCTCACTGGGAGCAGCAGCCAAAACACTTCCGGTAGGCTGCTGCTTCTCAACCAGACTCGTCGATGACGCTGGGCACGGAGGTTTCAGCATTGCTGGTGGTGAAAGAGACACCTCCTCTCCCAGCATGGTCTCCGCCTCTCCCGAGGGCCGCGCAACGGGATCCATGTCTCTGTTTCCGTGGGAAAGTGGCGAGAAGAAGCGCTCGAGCCCCGTGTGGAACGGGGAGGACGTCGAGGTAGGTGGGGGAGCTAACCTCGTAGACCCCTTTCGTTTGGTATGAGGCATCGTCGCGGAAAAAACTTCAGCGCCAAATGGGACCCCAGAGCTGCCTCTCGACGCGTCCTGCTATGCCGCCATCTTGGTTCCGCCCCCCAAGTTTTAATGAAAGAACTCAGGCTCTACACACCAATTCTGCCTTGTCATAGATTCTGTGACTGGTTGCAAGGGGCCTGGCTATTGTGGGGTGGGTCCCTCAGTAATTACTCCACCCCTGAAGGGTGGCCTGGCATTTGAGTACCGGCACCTTTTTTGCTAGAAAAAACGCACTGGAGATTATATACTATATTGAAAAGCACAGAGGATTATAAGCTTGCCAAGTTGTACACTGATCCATTGACAAAGGCTTCTCAGAAAAACACTTGCTGGCACAAACCACCTTGCAAGCAAAGATCCATCGTTGATATGTAGGTGAGAATGCACAGTGTGAAAATCACTACTAGAGACAGACAGGTTCTGGGACATGTGATGGAGAGTATTGCCAGGAGAATCCATTGTGGAGAAACCACATCCCAGCTGGTAAAGGAGAAAATATGATTCCACCACAACCAATACACCAGAGGGATTCCTTCAAATGAGATAAAGCAGCACCATGACAGCACTGCGATTGGCGGTATATCAAGTATAAAATAACCTTGAAACTTTTCTCTCCCCACCCTATTCCTTCCTATATAGCCTGTCTTGTGCTTTATTTTTATTTGAAGAATCACTCTATCTGGAACTACAGGATGAATAAATAGCATTTGGCTAATGGACTCATTATTATAAGTAGTACGCTCTAAACAGCTATGTAATGGAAAGTATAGGAAATTGTTGGTCCCTATTAAGCCCACTACCTCGCAGGGCCACATTAAGAAGCCTAGCTCTAGAGTGCTCAGCAAGGAAGGTGCGATTCAGCTAGGGAAGACAAAAAAAACCCAAAACAGAGCAGAGACAGGGCAGGGAGGCACAGCGCAGGAAGAAGCAGACCTCCAGAGTACTCCTACAAAACATGTTTCAAGGAACAGAATAGCTGTGAGGTAGGAAAAACCTTTCATCTTTCAAGCTCTGTACATACTGCAATTCTGTTGTGGTCTGGTAAGGGACCAGACCCTTTTATTTATAATCTCCAGGGAACCAGGTAGAGAAATTAGCCCTGCCCTAGAGAGGGACCACAAGTTTAGTCACAGCCAGACAAGCAAGACGTTTTTTTTGTTTTTGTTTTATAATGTGCACTAGTGGGGAAAGTGTTGCAAGCCAAAGATGGAGAAGTTACTCCAGGCCCTCATATAAGAATAGCCTGTGGTGAAACAGGGGATTTTCAAGCCTGTGAATTGTAATATTTTCATGCAGTGTATTTCTCTTGTTTGGACAGCAGGTGGTATTTGTTCTGTGTTTTAAATCTGTTGCAGAGAAAGCTATTTTCTTTTCAGTTTAGCCCTGTGGAAAAGCAACCTGCAGTGCCATTGGACAGATACTTTCAAAGTTGGTGCTCTGGGCTCTGGCCCTGGAGTTCAAATCCAGCCAGGAGGTACTGGATTTCCCCCAGTCTCAGGTAGTGCAGAGAGTAAACATATCTGCCCTGAGGCCCTGTTCAAGAACTGTGAGCAGTTATTTTTCTGAAACTCCCCAGGTGCTACCCAGATAGTGACAAAGTGTTTAAATAGTTTTATTTATTATTCATCCTTATTCAGTTACCTGTTATTGCTTGTTGTTTTTCCACCAGTTTTATATCACACTGTTCTATTTAGTTTATTAGCTCTGATGTCTCGTACTGATGAAGAATCCTGGTGGTTTGGGTCTGTGAGTGCTTTCTAGCAACTGTGGGACCCCTGGGAGTGTGGCCCCAGTGTCTGAGAAATCACCAGGAATAACTTGAGAGTGGGAGACTAGCCCAGAGGCAAACAGGACCCAATCAGTGGGTGGAGGGTGCTAGTGTAGAGTACATGCCCAGGTGCAGATGAGCCTGAGCAGTGCTGAGGATAAATGCTTGGGGTGGCCTGCTGGGTTAACCCCAGGTGGGTGCTAGGTGTTCCGTGACACAGCCATACTGGGTCAGACCAATGGTCCATTCAGCCCAGTATTCTGTTTCTAACAGTGGCCAATCCAGGTCATAAGTACCTGGTAGAAACCCAAATAGTAGCAATATTCCATGCTACCAATTCCCTCCAGCAGCAGCAGGAATTGTGGCATCAGTTTGTGCAGGCTTTCTATAAACAACAGCAAGCTTTTCAAAAGTCTTTAGAATTTCAACAGTGTTCTGCGGTTCAGGTATTACAGGTGCTGTAGGAGCCTATGACTCGGTCAACCCTGCCAATCCCTGTGTTACCTAAGATGACTCCCAAGGATGATCTGGATTTTTTTTGGGTGAATTTTGAAAGGTTGAATGACCAGGTGGTCAGAGACAACATGGGCCATTTATTTAGGCAACCTCTTAACTGGTAAAAGCCATGACATTTTCAGACTGGAGAGCCGTGTACTCAAATGTTAAGGCTGCCATCTTGGATTTGGCATTGTATACCCAGGAAGTTGTTGTTCAGGAAATCAAACAAAATAAAACATGGAAAAGAAAATAAGATGATACCTTTTTTATTGGACATAACTTAATACATTTCTTGATTAGCTTTCGAAGGTTGCCCTTCTTCGTCAGATCGGAAATAAGCAAATGTGCTAGCTGACAGTGTATATAGGTGATAACATTCAAGCATTACTATGACAGTCTGACAGGGTGGGAGGATGGGGGTGGGTAGGAAGTATGCATGGGGACATCAAAGCATATCATTGATATTCTAACAGGGTGGGTGTGGATAGGTGAGGGGAGGGTGATCAACAGAGACATACAGCTTTATGGTTTTTAATGGGCTAGGAACCCCAGATCCTTGTTAAGTCCTTTCTGTTGGGTGTTAAAATATTCAATCATTCTGACTTCAAAGGTCTTACGTTCTTACGTTCTTGTATGGTTTTAAAGTTACCTTTGAGGATTCTCACTGTGAAGTCACTGGTGCAGTGTCCTGGTCCTGTAAAATGTTGCCCAACAGGCGTGGGAACCCTGCTGGCACCAGTATTGTTTATATGATGTCTATGTAAATTGAATCTTGTCTTAAGCATCTGGCCTGTTTCTCCAATATAGCATCCTTCTTTACATTTTTTACACTGAATGATATATACCACATTGGAAGATGAGCAAGTGAAAGATCCCTTTATGTTGAATATCTTTCCTTTGTGGATGACTTTGGGGTCCTGTGAAATATTTTGGCATAGTTTGCAACTGGATAAATTACAGGGAAGTGTGCCCTTCTGTTCCTTTTCAGTCTGTGAAGGAAGTTTACTTCTGATTAGCTTGTGTTTTAAATTGGGTGGCTGTCGGAAGGCCAGTACTGGTGGGGATGGGAATATCTCTTTCAGTAATTCATCCTCCTGGAGTATAGGTTGTAGATCTCTTATGATTTTCCTCAGTTTTTCCAGCTCTGGATTGTATGTCACTACAAGCGGGATTCTGTCTGTGGATTTTTTCTTTTTGTACTGTAGCAGATTCTCCCTGGGTGTTTTGAGGGAGGAGGCAATATTCTTGGAGATTATTTTGGGGTTGTAGCCCTTCTGTTTGAAGGATTCAGTCAGGGTTTTAAGGTGTCTGTCTCTGTCCCCTGGGTCAGAGCAGATACGGTGGTATCTTGTGGCTTGGCTGTAAATGATGGATCTTTTTGTATGTGAAGGATGGAAGCTGGAGTTGTGGAGATAGCTACATCTGTCTGTGGGTTTCTTGTATACAGATGTTTGTATACAGCCATCACTGATTGAGACCGTGGTGTCCAAAAAATTGACTTTTTCTGGGGAGTAGTCAATTTTGAATCTGATTGTAGGATGGTATGTATTGAATGCAGAATAAAATTGTTTCAGAGTTTCTTCACCCTCCGTCCAAATCATAAAAATGTCATCGATGTACCGGTAGTATTTTAGAGGTTTGGTCTGGTGTGTATTCAGAAATGTCTCTTCCAGCTCAGCCATAAAAAGGTTGGCATATTGGGGTGCTGTCCTGGTGCCCATCGCAGTGCCCATTATTTGCAGATAGATATCATTGTTAAAGTGGAAGTAGTTGTGAGTTAAGATGAATTTGATTAATTTTGTGATAGTTTCTGGTGAGTATTGATGGTCCAGTGTGGATTTTTTTAGGAGTCTTCCACATGCAGCTATGCCATCCGCATGTGGAATGTTGCTGTATAGTGATTCTACATCCATCGTGACCAGAAGGGTGTTAGGTGGTAGTTGCTTGATATTTTTCAATTTATTCAGAAAGTCTGTGGTGTCTTGTATGAAGCTGTTAGTTTTGTGTACGAGAGGTTTCAGAATTCCCTCTATGAATCCAGATATTTCTTCCGTGAGTGTGCCAATACCTGATATGATTGGTCTGCCAGGGTTTCCCAGTTTGTGGATCTTGGGTAGCATGTAAAATGTGCCTACGGAAGGTTGATTTGGTATGAGTTTCTTCAGGTGAGGTTGCGCTTGTGTAGGAAATGTTTTGATAAGGTCTTTCAGCTGTTTTGTGTAATCCTGTGTGGGGTCCTCAGTTAGTTTCCTGTAGTATTTATTGTCTGAGAGCTGTCTGTGCCTCTCTTCAATGTATTTTTGTATGTCCATAATTACCACTGCGCCTCCTTTGTCTGCGGGTTTGATGATAATGAGTTCGTTAGTTTGTAGGGTTCTTATGGCCGCTCTTTCTGGTGGGGTAAGATTGTACAGAATTCTTTTTTGTTTGTTGGAGAGTTGTGATTTAACCCTATGTCTGAAACTCTCTATGTAGTTATCCAGTTTGTAGTTTTGTCCCTCCTGTGGGGTGAAATAAGTGTTCTTCTGTTTAAGACTGTATTTCGGATCATTTGATGTCTCTCTATTGTGGAAATGTGCTTTAAGACGCATTTTTCTGAAGAATTCTTCTAGGTCTGAATATAGCTGGATTTCATCTAGGTTATTCGATGGGCAGAATGAGAGCCCTTTGGAAAGCACAGAGATCTCATGTTGTGATAATTGATGGTTCGAGAGGTTTATTATCCCCATTTGGTTTGCATCTGTAAAGGTGTGATCAGTATTCCCTGGTTTGTTTGGGCTCTGATTTTCACATGCCTCAGATGTGTATCCAAGTGTCTCCAAAGTGTCTGGAGCTGTTGGTTCTGCAGAGCTGTAGCTATTCAAGGATAAGCAGTTTCTTTCTCTTTGATTTTGAAGAAGAGAATATAGCTTTATTTCCTTTTTGCGGATAGCAATGTATTGTTTTTCTCCCTGGATGTTATGTAGGTCCTCTTTAAGTTGGTTCACAAGGTGTGGATGTAATTCCTCCATGTTCCTCATGGTTACATCCCTTTGGGTTTGTATTATTCTTTTTTTCTTGTAGAGTTGATGTATAAGTTCATTTCTTAATTTCTGACTAGTGCGTTTGCAGAGTTTCTCTGCATAGTCAGAATTGTAAGTAGTAGCCAAAGGATTTTTGATCCTCAGTCCTTTGGGAATGATGTCATTCTTCTTGCAGATTGTCAGAAAGTAAAGATGACTGTTTACTTTTGTTTCTTTTTCCAAAAGTTTGTTCATTTGCTTTTTCATGCGGCTGTATGCGGTATCTTCCATCTTAAGTAGAGGAGTGTGGTAGCCGTGTTAGTCCACTCTTAAGGTTATCAATAGAAATCAAACAAAATAAAACATGGAAAAGAAAATAAGATGATACCTTTTTTATTGGACATAACTTAATACATTTCTTGATTAGCTTTCGAAGGTTGCCCTTCTTCGTCAGATAGGAAATAAGCAAATGTGCTAGCTGAATATTTTAACACCCAACAGAAAGGACTTAACAAGGATCTGGGGTTCCTAGCCCATTATAAACCATAAAGCTGTATGTCTCTGTTGATCACCCTCCCCTCACCTATCCACACCCACCCTGTTAGAATATCAATGATATGCTTTGATGTCCCCATGCATACTTCCTACCCACCCCCATCCTCCCACCCTGTCAGACTGTCATAGTAATGCTTGAATGTTATCACCTATATACACTGTCAGCTAGCACATTTGCTTATTTCCGATCTGACGAAGAAGGGCAACCTTCGAAAGCTAATCAAGAAATGTATTAAGTTATGTCCAATAAAAAAGGTATCATCTTATTTTCTTTTCCATGTTTTATTTTGTTTGATTTCTTAAGAGTGGACTAACACGGCTACCACATTCCTCTTGTTCAGGAAAGAAACCCTCTGTTCAAAAGAGTTCCTAAAGATTTTACTACATAATTAGTAAAGTGGAAGTGAAGTGGTTGAAACTGGAAGGGAAACTGGAGATACCCAAGGTCTTATTTATTTATTGGGATTTTATTAACTGCCTTTATAAAGAGATTCACTCAAGCTGGTGTACAGCAGGCACAGTTGAACATCAAACTTACAATTTTGTTAACAGTATAACAATAGTAAACTTGAAAACAGCAAATTGAAACCTAATAATAAGACTACCATTTAACTGCACTGAAATTTAAATAACAGAGATACAATACAATTTAGCATAATTGTAATGGAATATCTAATAAATACATAATTAGAATATTTAAATAGTATTGTTATGATAGTAATGCTTTTCTACAATACAGGTTACCATACATGCGTGGGATAAGCATAAAGGAATCCTGTGCCGAAGGAATGGATCCTCAGGAGCTTAGTCAAGATCAGGAGGCGGGGCTGGTGGTTGGGAGGCGGGGATAGGGCTGGGCAAACTTATACGGTCTGTACCAGAGCCGGTGGTGGGAAGCGGGACTGGTGGTTGGGAGGGCGGGGGATAGTGCTGGACAGACTTGTACGGTCTGTGCCAGAGCCGGTGGTTGGGAGGCAGGGCTGGTGGTGGGGAGGTGAGGATAGTGCTGGGCAGACTTATACGGTCTGTGCCTGTGCCAGAGCCGGTGGTTGGGAGGTGGGGCTGGTGGTTGGGAGGCGGGGATAGTGCGGGGCAGACTTATACGGTCTGTGCCCTGAAGAGCACAGGTACAAATCAAAGTAGGGTATACGTATACACAAAAAGCAGCAAATATGAGTTATCTTGATGGGCAGACTGGATGGACCGTGCAGGTCTTTTTCTGCCGTCATCTACTATGTTACTATATAGCTGAGGGGAGTGGCCTAGTGGTTAGGGTGGTGGACTTTGGTCCTGAGGAAGTGAGTTCAATTCCCGGCACAGGCAGCTCCTTGTGACTCTGGGCAAGTCACTTAACCCTCCATTGCCTGCCGCATTGAGCCTGCCATGAGTGGGAAAGCGCGGGGTACAAATGTAATAAAAATAAAAAAATATATATATAGAAGGGGACAAGATGCCTGGTACAGAGTCAGTTGGGATAAATAAATGGGTGGCTAAACTAAAGGCAAGTTCTTTGTACAGTTAATCAAGATATAAGGAACTGATCAAAGTTACAGTGGGTGTAGCAAGCTAGTCCAGGCACAGAATGAGTGTGTAGTCAGTCACCCTATGTATTAAAGGCTTAGGAGAAGAGCCAGGCTTTTACCTGCTTCCTGAAGTGGAGGTAGTCTTAAGTTATATGCAGTCCCTCTGGAAGTAAATTCCAGAATGTGGGGGCTACTCCTGAGAAGGCTCGCTGGTGGGTATCACATCTTACAATTTCTTTTGATGAGGGAACACATAGAGATGATCCTTAAGAGGATCTTAGAGGTCTCAAAGGTGTGTAAAGGGCTAACTTATTCTGTAAGTACTCTGGCCCATTTTGCCTGAGGACCTTGAAAATCAAACATAGAATTTTAAATTTAGCCCTGTGAGTCACTGGTAGCCAGTGTAGTTTTTGCAGGAAGGGTGTGATGTGGTCATGCCGTTTGCAGCCTTCTATCAGTCGTGCTGTGCAGCATTCTGAATTAGTTGGCGATGATACAAAACCTTTTTGGTTTGACCAGTGTACAGGGCATTGTATACCCCTGTACACTGGTCAAACACAGTCCAGTTGTGATATTATCATGGCATGGACCGCTGTGGTCAGACTCTCGTCTTTTCAGTATATGGAGAGAGATTTCGTAACTGCCATAGGTGAGAGAGACCATTTTTAAAAGTAGTTTGAATTTGCTGAATCAGAGTGAGTGATGAGTCTAGCAGTATCCCAAGATTCCTGACCTGTGATTTTCATTTTAGGGGGAGTTAATACTTCTCAAAAGGTATTTCGAAGGTTATTCCCTTGGAACAATTGGTAGATGGCTTGAACCCACCCATGAGGCAGTGGATACGCCAGCATCCCAGACTGTCATTTGACGGTGCTCTGGAGGTAGTAGAAATTTTCCATTAAGCTCAATCTGTGCCTGAGAACCCCAGACTGAAGGACTAGAAGCTGACCTTGAACTTCCTTTCAATTAAAAGAGACATGGCTCCTGAGAATTTGTGTCATACAGGTATTTAAATGTCTAACATCCCTTGCTTCCTTTCCTCCTGCAGGTCCGGCCATCCGGGATCATTACCCCATCCTGCTCCCCCCTTGCCCTGCCGCTGCCGCAGTGCCTGCAGCTTTCATTTATCGGGCCATCGCTGTCAGTGATTCACAAAGGCACTTCAGGGCGGCCTTCCTCTGCCGCGTCCAGTGCTCGCATAAACAGGAAGTTGCATCAGAGAGGACCAGATGTGGCAGAGAGAAGGCCGCCCTGAAGTGCCTGTGTGTGAATCGCTGCTAGCGACAGCCGAAAATAAAAGCTGCAGCAGGCACAGCAGCGGGGCGGGCAGGCAGGAAGAGGCAACGACCCTGGACAGCCGGACCTGTGGGAGGAAAGACAGCAAGGGGTTGGAGGAAAAGGAGAGAGATGCTTGATGTGGGAGGAAGAAGAAGAGGAGGGGGCTGGAGGGAAGGGAGAGAGCTGCTCGATGTGAGAGAAAGAGGAGGAGAGCACTGGAGGGAAGGGAGAGAGCTGCTGGACTTCTGGAAGGAAGAGAAAGAGGGGGGCTAGATTGAAGGGAGAAAGCTGCTGGAAATGAAAGGAAGAGGAGGAGGGGGCTGGAGAGAAGGGAAGGGAGAGAGCTGCTGGACGTGGGATGAAGAGGAGGAGGAGGGAGCTGGATGGAAGGGAGAGAGCTGCTGGACTTCTGGGAGGAAGAGGAGGAGGGAGCTGGATTGAAGGGAGAGAGCTGCTGGACTTCTGGGAGGAAGAGGAGGAGGGGGGCTAGATTGAAGGGAGAAAGCTGCTGGAAATGAAAGGAAGAGGAGGAGGGGGCTGGATGGAAGGGAGAGAGCTGCTGGACTTCTGGGAGGAAGAGAAGGAGGGGGGCTAGATTGAAGGGAGAAAGCTGCTGGAAATGAAAGGAAGAGGAGGAGGGGGCTGGATGGAAGGGAAGGGAGAGAGCTGCTGGACGTGGGATGAAGAGGAGGAGGAGGGGGCTGGATGGAAGGGAGAGAGCTGCTGGATGTGGGAGGAAGAGGAGGAGAGAGTTGGATTGAAGGGAGAAAGTAGAGAGGTGCTGGACAGGAGACCATGGTGAGTAAGTTAAGAGAAGACGGAGGGAAGCAAAATCCAGGGCCTGGAGCCAACATGATTTGAAAAATAAAATGACCAGACAAGAAAAGGTAGAAAAAAAATTAAATTTATGTTTCCATTTTGTGATTAGAATATTTCAGATTGGAAAAGTACATCCTGCCAGAGCTGGTGTTAGATATGGCCAGGGCCCAGGGCAGAAATTTGGGAGGGGAGCTTACTACTAGGCTGCACCTTCTTCAGCTTCCAGCTGGCCTGTGGCTCTCTCTGGCCAGGGGGCTTAGGGCAGTTGCCCAGTTGTAACCCCTAATACCATCTGTGGCATGTGCTATCATTATATTTTGCACAGTGTAGGAGAAAATGCATCTCTTACTGTTTCTCTGGTGCTGTACTACGTGCAAGGTCCGGCCTCTTGAGATTTCGATTTAATTTGTTTATGGTTTGTGGTCACATTCTATATTTGCCATTTGTGTTCTGTGTGTGTGACCAAAGTATTGTTAGCATGAATTTTCTATGTAGTATTCTGTAGTAATTTGGCTTGTTCAGTTTTCTCAATATTGATATTTTAGAGCCCCATTGAAATATTTAAGGCCCTAAAATATCATAGGTAGGATCCTTGTTTTGGATGTTAGCGCTGGCATGATAGATTTGCTGTAGGTTCTGAGTGACTTTTTGTTTGATAGATTTTTGTACTATACAATATGCTTTGTTATTGAGATTACACTAGAAACAAATGTTTTCAATGGTAAGTTTTGTAGGGAAATGTCCTAGCTCTGCTCTGCATCCACTGTTGGGGGAGGGCCAGGGAGTTCTGTGGATGCAGAATATTTTGGGGAAACATATGTGTGTTGGAGGACCGTGGCTCAATGGAAGACGAGGAGTGCACCCTCTTGTACTTCCCCTAGCCCTCAACATGGCCTGCAGCCACTGAAGCCAGCACTGCTACTCTCATTGAAGTTATTGTGGGTGGGGTAGGTGTTCGGTAAGGGCAGGGGCTGGGCATGGGTGCATCGGGTGGCAGGTATTTCTCTAGTGCCCACCTATCTAACCTGTTGGCCCACCCAAAAATTGCCTTCTGGCTACGCCACTGGATTAAATGCTTTTGAATATCGGGGAAAATGAGTATACAAATTACAGCTGCATTTAGAAATTGAGTTCTGTCAGAAAAAAGCAGTGCACACCATGACAATAATTTGCTGCTCATTGCTAAATGTCTCCCTTCCTGTCAGTGCATGAAAGGCGATTGGCTCATGCATTGACAAGAAGGAAGTTTTGAGGGTTTTTTTTTGTTTTCTTAACACACTGCTGCATGAGGGATCACCTTGACACCACCAAAAAATCCCCTAATCTCCCCCTGAGATGACTTCTGATCCTGTAACCCCTCATTTCCCCCCCCCCCCCCCCACACACAAAATAGCCCTAGTGTCTACTGAATCCTCTACCACCCAGTCCTCCCAAAAAAGAACCCTGATTTCTAGTGGCACCCTCACCCCTCTGCAACCTCCCCCCCCCCCCAAGATCTCCTACCTATGTACCTTCAAGAAGAGGCAAGAATGATGCCCACTCTCTTCTGCCTCAGGGCTGCCATCTTCAAACATGGCGATACCTGATCCTGTGTGGTGCTTTGCGGAATGCATTGCATGGGTCAAGCTGCTAAATTAGGGAATTTTAAAGTTGAAGGTGTGACTAGAGACCATGGCTGGTTTTTTTGTAGGGGGGGAGTCTACTAGACATCAGAACTATTTGTTTGGGGGTTCAGAGGGAAATCGAGTGGGGGAGTGGGTGCCACTAGACACCAGGGCTAATGGTTTGGTGTTTGGGGGCATTGTCTACTGAGGGGGGGAGGTCAGAGGATCAGGGAAGATTGGGGGAAGGGCTATTGGCTTTTCTGCCCCAATGCAGCTGCTGCAGAAGGGCATGCTAACTCTTCTACGCCACCTGTCACCTGGTGTTCACATTTCCGCATAGTTCTTACTTTTAAGTCTTCTGCAACAGCTCTCTGCATCTTAATCCCTGGGCTTCATTATCATTCATTTTAATATGCTGTGCACCGATGTCTACTGTGCAAATTAACTTCTGCACTGAGCCCATTTCTGCATGGCACACAGACCTGTCAGAAAGCACACACTTCTGCCCATTGTAGCTTTATGCATAGATCCAAGTCCTGGACTTGACTGTGTTGAGGTTCCCTCCCTCCCCAATCACAAGTTTTGTAGGAAACTGCCTGGCTGTACAGAGCTTGGGCTCCCTTCCTCCTCTCATAACGAGAGCTGATGAGGAAATTTAAGCTGCTGCTCTGCTCTCCTGAGACAAGATGAGGAAAATATTAGTTTATGTCTGTAGGGGTCCTTGATGGGACAAAGATAAGCTTGAGTGATATGGCAGGGAGGAAGGTTATCCTGAAACAGGTGAGACATGCTGATATCACTGATCTACAGACACAAATGGAATATGTCAAACAGCAGCAGAGATACTTTTGCCTTTGACTTTGCTGTGATGTCTCGTGCAAACCCTATTTTCAATTACTTTTACCTGATTTGACAATTAAGTGTTTTCAGTTCTGAGTATTACAGTTCCCCCTTCACGCCATTTGCTTGGATTCATCCCTGCTTAATCATACATTTAGGACACACTGACGTAACACTGTATTAGCAAAACACTGATAACACTGAAGAGACCCCTCTGCACCACATCATGGTCCGGGTGCTCCCTTGCCCTTCAGAGTAATCTTCCTTCCCTTAGAAAGCATTCGTGCTCAACAGGAGATGAAGCTTCCAAATGCTCCACTGGACAAAGGTGAGCAGAGCAGAGGTGGGCAGAGTTCACTTCATGGGAGACTGTGCAGCTGAAGCCATGAATCCATCTCTCTGCAGCTGTCATGCACCAGCAAGTGAAAATAGCAAGGTTACAGTCCAAGGGAGGGGGAGGGGGAGGGGGAAATGACTTTTTCATGATTTATATTTGGAAGGTTAGGCAAAGGAGAACAAGCAAATATTTACTATTTGAGAATGAGAACACGGAACCCATCAGAGGCCTCAGACTTTGTCCTTGTGGTTTGGGTCCTTGCAGAGGGACAGAGCAGAGGGAAGGTCAGACCGAACAACCGGTAGCCAGACGGCACAGGAGGAGCAGGCAAGGGCATGGCATTGAACTAAGGCCATATTTATAACACATTATTTAATTCAGCCCCTGCCTCCTAATGGGATACGTCTGTAAACTGATCGCCTGAGGATTTCTAGGGTGAAAAATAACAAGTGTGACATAGCGGTGTCACGTGCCATTATACCACCTGCTCTCATTGGCAGTGCCAGGTCATTCTTTGCTTTAAAGAAGAATTTTGTGTTGTGCCCAAGAAAGGAGACAATGAAGGCACGGTACTTTTCAAGGAGAGGACACATCCCGCACACCATGGACTTCACCACAAGAATAGCAGGAAGCTTAGAACAAGACAACATCAAAGCCAGAGGCTGGGTGCCTCACTTTTCCAGACAAATTGTAGCTAGCTAGGTTTAAGGAGGTTTTCAGTCTAACCAAGCTAGCTAGATTTTTGACTGAAAATCAGCCTCAGTCTATATTCTGCTCTTTCACTGGGGTGATTGGCATGCAGTTTAAATCAGAGTATAAAACATCACTATAAGCAGACTCAGAACTCTTAAATCAAAATCTTTAATGCAGTAATCAAACAAGGAAAAAATAACTTACAGTTCAGATGTGCTGGACAAGAATTTTTGCCTTCAAACTCGGAGTCTGTTCTCCACCAGCTCTCTCTCCATGCAAGAGAGAACCTGGGAGTAATTCAACAACACGCTGAGTAATGAGGCTGTTTATACTTTTACACTGATGAAATCTTGATAGCATCACAGAAGCTTGAATGGGGTCAAACAGCAAAATACAGCATAGGCAGTTTCAGTTCACAGCAGGGGCGTAGCCAGCCTTCCGTGGGGGAGGGGTCCAGAGCCCGGGGGGAGGGGGCACATTTTAGCCCTCACCCCGGCGCCGCCCCCCCACCGCCAACATTGCCGCCGCCCCCCTCCTGCCGCGAACCCGCCGCCGCTGCAGCCTACCTTTACTTTTGCTGGCGGGGGATCCCACTCCCCGCCAGCTGACGTCTTCTTCTCAGTCGCTTCCTGCTCTTCAATTTGTTTGCTGACGTCCTGCACGTTGTACATGCAGGACGTCAGACTCAGAGAACAGAACTGTTCTCTGAGTCTGACGTCCTGCTCGTGCAATTACGTGCAGGACGTCAGCAAACAAATTGAAGAGCAGGAATGACTGAGAAGACGTCGGCTGGCGGGGAGTGGGATCCCCCGCCAGCAAAAGTAAAGGTAGGCAGCGGCGGGGGCGGGGGGGTCCTGGGGTGAATCTGGGGTGATTCACCCCAGGAGGGGGGTCCTGGGGTGAATCTGCGGGGGCCCCGGCCCCCTCAGGCCCCACGTAGCTACGCCACTGGTTCACAGAGAACATATGCTGCAGACTTACTCTTAGAGATCCGATGGAGAGAGAAAGGGGGGAGGGCAACTAGCCCAGCATGCACAGAAAACAAGGCAAACCAATAGAAAGAGTCCCATAAGACACAGAGAGCTGGACATGTGCTCTGAGGCCCCGATGCTCAGAACTCCCGTGGTAAGCCAACAGTGCAGAAACTATACAGTTAGAATAGCACAGATAATTAGCTTATCAATGCTCAAAAGAAATTGTATGCAAATGCATAGCAGCCGAGAGGGGGGGGCAGGGGGGGGGGGGAATTCCCCGAGCCCGAGCCTCCAGGGGGGCCCAGCGCAGGGGTCTGTCTCTCCTGCTCCTGACGGGACCCGGGTGATCGCGTCCCAACAGAAGCAGGAGAGAGAAAACTCCGTTGCCAGGCCCCCCTTGCATTACCTGCCTAGCAGCTGCTGGACCCTCAGGCCACGCATGCTCAGTTTTCAGACTGAGCATGTTTGACCTGAGGAAAGCAGCCGTAGGGACAGGCAATGCTGGGCAGAGGAAGGAGCCGAGGTTCCTGCAGCTGGTGGGGCCAGCCAAAGTACTTCAGGCAGGTGGGTGGGGCAGTGGCAATGATGATTCCGGGGGAGGGGGGTAGCGGTGATGACGATTCTGCCCTGGGCCCGGCTCAGTCTCTCAGCGGCCCTGTGCAAATGAGATGAACGCTGAAAGCAAGAAGGGGGAATGTGCTTGCCACATGTGTAGAAGAGTTTCGCAGTAAGCCCATCACACATTGGTGTCTGTTTTCTGCACCTTTAAATATAAACTTTTCAATTCTGTTTTTTTTACTTGGAAGGCTTGTATTTAAACGCAGGAAACAGGCGCCAATGAGTGATTTCACTTTCAGATTTGCTCAGACTTGTGCACATTTCTTTCTCACTACTGATGCTTCCCTTCTGCTTCAAAAATAAAGAAAAACTTAGATTTTAAAGAGAGAATCATGAGAAATCATGAGATTTCCACGCGCCTTGCTGCTCTGCTGCTCTGGAGGCACCGAGTGTGGCTGCCCAGCTGCTCCAGCTTGCCCCAGTCCATCCGCCCCAGCTTCTCCCTGCTTGCTTGCTCCAGTCCACCGGCTCCAGCTTCCCCCCTGCTGGTCCCAGTTCATCTGCTCCAGTGTGTTCCAGTCCGCCTGGTCCAGCTTCTCCCTACTTGCTCCTGTCCATCTGCTCCAGCGTGTTCCAGTTTGTTCCAGTCCTCCTGGTCCCAGCTTGTTCCGGTCCACAGATCCAGCTTTCCCCCTGCTTTCCAGTCCGCAGATCCAGCTTTCCCCCTGCTTGTTCCAGTCCATCGACTCCAGTGTGTTCCAGTCCGCCTGATCCAGCTTCTCCCTGCTTGCTCCAATCCATCTGCTCCAGCGTCTTCCAGCTCGTTTCAGTCCTCCTGATCCCAGCTTGTTCCAGTCCGCCGATCCAGCTTACCCCCAGCTTGTTCCAGTCCATCGACTCCAGTGTGGTCCAGTCCGCCTGATCCAGACTCTCCAATCCATCTGCTCCAGCGTGTTCCAGCGTGCTCCAGTCCTCCTGATCCCAGCTTGTTCCAGTCCGCCGATCCAGCTTACCCCCTGCTTGTTCCAGTCCACCGGCTCCAGTGTGTTCCAGCCTGCTCCAGTCTGTCTATTCCAACTTGTTCCAATTCATCTGCTCCAGCCTTCCCCAGCATGTTCCAACTTGTTGTTCCAGCCTGCTCCAGCTTGTTCCAGTCCGTCCATTCCAACCCGACTGTTCCAACTTGTTCCAGTCCATCCGTTCCTGCATGACCCAGCTTGTGCCAGTCCGTCTGTTCCAGCGTGTTCCAATCCATCCATCTCAGCGTATCCTGTTGTTCTGTCGTCTTCTGGTCCAGCTCGTCACAGTCCATCTGTTCCCGCCTGCCCCGGCTTGCTCCAGCCTGTCCGTCTGCTCATCCTGACACAGTCCATCTGTTCCTGCTTGTTCCTGCTTGTTCATGCTTGTTCCAGCTTGTCCCGGCTTGTTCCAGCTTCTCCCGGCTTGTTCCAGCTTGCTCCTGTCCATCTATCCCAGCTTGTTCCTGACCGCTTGTTCCAGATGCTACCTGCCTGCCTGTTAACACATCGAGTAACCTGCCTGCCTGCTTGCGAGCCTCTCAGCCATTGACTTACCTACCTGCTTGCTAGCTTGTCAGCCATTGACTTACCTACTCGCCAGTCCAAAACCCAGCTTTCCAGCTCTATCTATCTGCTTAACACCTCAGTCACCTCAGTCACTACATAGTCGCCTGTTAACACCTGTTAACCACTTAACACCTCAGTCACTACAGAGTCACCTGCTACACCTCAGTCACTACTTATGGCCCCTGTCCACGTTCTCTTCCTTGCCCTGTCCCTTCCTAATCTTTTTTCCCCCCCACTCCCACTGTCTACCACTCCCGCCCTGCCCGCCACGGCAATACCCTATTCACCCTCATCCCCCACCACTTCACCATCCCTCTTGTCCCCCTCCTCCTTCCTAGCTCTTAACCTTCAACACTTCCTTCCTGCCATTAACCCATCCCCATTCCTCCTAAGTTCACCCCGTCTTCGTCGCCTTCGCCGCCCGACCTCCCCCACCCTCCTCCGCATTCTCTTGCTCTTCCTCCTGCTATCCGCAGGAGACATTAACCCTAATCCAGGTCCCCCTCACCTGTCCCCGTCCTATCCACGCGAACGATTCCGGGATGTCTCCAATCTCGTCTCTATTCCCCTCCTCCCCTTCTCATGCGCCTTGTGGAATGCCCACTCAGTCTGCAACAAACTGCCCTTCACCCACGATCTCTTCATCTCTTGCTCCCTTCAACTGCTCGCCCTAACCGAAACCTGGATCTCCCCGGAAGACTCGGCCTCAGTCGCGGCCCTCTGCCATGGTGGTTATCTCTTCTCCCACACTCCCCGCCCAGTTGGCCGCGGTGGAGGCGTTGGGTTACTACTCTCGCCCTCCTGTAGTTTCCAACCCCTCCCCCTACCGCAGTCTCACTGCTTCTCATCCTTTGAAGCTCACTCCATCCGGCTATTCTACCCGCTGCCACTCAGAGTCGCAGTCATCTACCGCCCCCCCTGATAAATCCTTCTCTTCCTTCCTCACCAACTTTGATGCTTGGCTTTCCGTCTTTCTTGAACCCTCATCTCCGTCCCTCATTCTCGGAGACTTTAACATACACGCTGATGACCCATCCGACCCTAACGCTTCTAAGTTCATCACCCTAACATCCTCCTTCAACCTCCAGGTGTGCTCCACCACCCCTACTCACCATGACGGCCATTGTCTTGAACTCGTCCTCTCCTCCTCCGGCTCACCCTCCAATTTCCACGCTTCTGCTCTCCCTCTCTCCGATCATCACCTGATCACATTTACACTTCTTCACCCCCCCCCCCCCCCCCCCCCGTCCAACTTTAACCACCACCTTCAAGAATCTCCAGGCTATTGACCCCCCCCCCCACTTTATCCTCTAGTATCTCTAATCTCCTCCCCTCCATCATGTCCTCCGAGACTGTAGACAAAGCGGTCTCCGCTTACAATGCCGCTCTCTCCTCTGCTTTGGACACCCTCACTCCATCCACCTCCCGTCCCACAAAGCGTACTAATCCCCAGCCTTGGCTGACCCCTTGCATCCGTTACCTTCGCTCCTGCACCCGATCCGCTGAACGCCTCTGGAGGAAATCTCGTACCCATTCAGACTTCCTTCACTACAAATTCATGCTATCCTCCTTCCATTCCTCCCTATTCCTTGCAAAACAGGACTATTACACCCAATTGACCAATTCTCTTAGCTCCAACCCTCGTCGTCTCTTCACCACCCTTAACTCCCTCCTCAAAGTGCCTCCCGCTCCCACTCCCCCTTCACTCTCTCCTCAATCACTGACTGACTACTTCCGCGACAAGGTGCAAAAGATCAACCTTGAGTTCACTACCAAGCCACCACCTCCTCTTCAGCATGTAGCCCTATCCAACAACCAACCAACCATGGCCTCTTTCTCCTCCTTTCCTGAGATCACCGAGGATGAAACCTCCCGCCTTCTTTCCTCCTCGAAATGCACCACCTGTTCCTCCGATCCCATCCCCACCAATCTACATAACACCATCTCCCATACTGTCACCCCCTCCATCTGTCGCATCCTTAACCTTTCTCTCTCCACTGCAACTGTCCCTGACACCTTCAAGCACGCCGTAGTCACACCTCTCCTAAAAAAACATCACTTGACCCTACCTGCCCCTCCAACTACCACCCCATCTCTCTCCTACCCTTCCTCTCCAAAATACTTGAGCGTGCCGTTCACAGTCGCTGCCTTGATTTTCTCTCCTCTCATGCCATCCTCAATCCACTTCAATCCGGTTTTCGCCCTCTACACTCGACAGAAACAGCACTCTCTAAAGTCTGCAATGACCTGCTCCTCGCCAAATCCAGAGGCCACTATTCCATCCTCATCCTCCTCGATCTATCCGCTGTGTTTGACACTGTCAATCATGATTTACTTCTTGCCATACTGTCCTCTTTTGGGTTCCAAGGCTCTGTCCTCTCCTGGTTCTCCTCTTATCTCTCCCACCACACCTTCAGGGTACACTCTCATGGATCTTCCTCCACTTCCATCCCACTATCTGTTGGAGTTCCCCAGGGATCTGTCCTTGGACCCCTTCTCTTCTCTATCTACACCTCTTCCCTAGGCTCACTGATCTCATCTCATGGTTTTCAGTATCATCTTTATGCTGATGACATCCAGCTATATCTCTCCACACCAGACATCACCGCGGAGACCCAGGCCAAGGTATCACCCTGCTTATCCGACATTGCTGCCTGGATGTCCAACCGCCACCTGAAGCTGAACATGTCCGAAACCGAGCTCCTTGTCTTTCCACCTAAACCCACTTCTCCTCTTCCTCCACTCTCTATCTCAGTTGATAACACCCTCATCCTCCCCGTCCCATCTGCCCGCAACCGCGGAGTCATCTTCGACTCCTCCCTCTCCTTCTCTGCGCATATCCAACAGACTGCGAAGACCTGTTGCTTCTTCCTCTTCAACATCAGCAAAATTCGCCCTTTCCTCTCTGAGCACACCACACGAACTCTCGTCCACGCTCTCATTACCTCTCGCCTTGACTACTGCAACTTACTCCTCACCGGCCTCCCACTTAGCCATCTATCCCCCCTTCAATCCGTTCAGAATGCTGCCGCACGTCTTATATTCTGCCAGAACCGATATACTCATATCACCCCTCTCCTCAAGTCACTCCACTGGCTTCTGATCAGATACCGCATACAATTCAAGCTTCTCCTCCTTACCTACAAATGCACCCGGTCTGCGGCTCCTCACTACCTCTCTACCCTCATCTCCCCCTATGTTCCCGCCTGTAACCTCCGCTCACAGGACAAATCCCTCCTTTCAGTACCCTTCTCCACCACTGCCAACTCCAGGCTCCGCACATTCTGCCTTGCCTCACCCTATGCCTGGAACAATCTTCCTCAACCCCTACGCCAAGCCCCCTCCCTACCCATCTTCAAATCTCTGCTTAAAACTCACCTCTTCAATGCTGCTTTCGGCACCTAACCTTTCGAGAAATATAGTATGCCCTATCAGATTGACTCTACACTTGTCTTTTAGATTGTACACTTGTCTCTAGATTGTACACCTGTCTTTTAGATTGTAAGCTCCTTGAGCAGGGACTGTCCTTCCATGTTAAATTGTACAGCGCTGCGTAACCCTAGTAGCGCTTTAGAAATGTTAAGTAGTAGTAGTAGTAGAAATCCTACTGAGCTGGCAATATTTTTTCAGCGGTAAGGGTGGCTTTGTTTTGTGCGCTGTTCTCTGAGCATTGGGAGGGAATAGGGAATGACCTCATTAACATCTGTTTGACTACATTAGCATGCTATTTGCGCTAATCTTTGGCGTGCTTGTTTCCCATGCTATTGCCTCTGAGCATTCTGTGCTTACTAATGAGGGGCGATAGTCCACCGTTAATGACCTCTAGCACCCGAGTTTGATTCTGAGCATCAGAGCCTGAAAGAGCCGATTACAGGGATTTGTAGTTCAAGGGCACAATCTTATTTCAAGATACAGGCAATGCAATCTGTTACAGACAAATAGCCTGTCTCCATGGAAATAGGGGCAGAACACTCTATCCAGTTAGCCAAAAAAAAAGTGTCATCTTATTTCTTTTCTATGTTTTCTTTTATTTCTATTTATTACAATTAGCTGGTTAAACACAGTCATGATGAGGGCCTGCATTTAGCAGACGTACACTGAAAATAAGCACTAGCCAGCTAAGTCCTTTCACAAAACCCCTTCTCCTCCCCTTCCTTCCTTCTCAGCCCCCTGCAATGATTCTTCCTCCCATCCTGCAGTCTGATCTTGCAGAAGCAGATCAGCTTTTTAAAGGTCTCATATCCTTATCAGGTAACAAGTATATGGAATTGTTTACCTTTGTATATTAAGCGATAATCTTCCTATTCTTCTTTTTAACACATTTTTTTATTCAGGAAACTGAGTTTTATCATAATTTCATTATTACTTGTTTTATTGTAATTCCCAGAATTCTTTGTGTAACCTGCCTTGGAGCTGTTGTGGCTAAGGAGAGTTATAAATCGCACAATTAGATTAGATTAGATAAACTGAGCAGTCAGAATTTCTTATCCTTCTGCCCGATCTGACCACCCCACTAGCAATTGATCCCTCTGATCCTACCATCCCACTGCCCAATTTCATTTCATTTTTGACCTTTTTTTTTAGCCCACCTTCAAACTCTTTCTATCACCACCTGTGGCAATTACAAAATCTCTCTTCCCGTGGCATAGCTGGAATTGAATAGAGAAAGTAACCAAAACATAAACATATTTAAGACCTATATAGAAAGCTGCACTAACATCCAAGACTCAAACAGCAACAAACCTACCTATAAAAAGGCAGCACCTTAAGAAAACCAATATACTTCTTCCTTGAAAAAATAGAACAAGTCAGACAGCTACAGATCCCTTCACAGAAACTATACACTAGCAGAAAACCTATCACTACTGCACAATACAGACAGAGCCACAAAACAGAATTAAAAAAAACACTAACTAGAAATAGGATCCCCAAGAAGTCTAAAAGCAATGCAAGAATCAAAGAGCAACAACTACCACGCAACCTGAAAACGATCTACGAATTAACCGACTTCCGCAAACGATTGAAGACTTATCTCTTTGAGAAAATTTACTGCAAGGATCAAAACACATGAAGTCCACACACACTAACAGAAATGCATCAATACACCCTCTTCTGAATTCTCTTACCCCGTATTTTCTCCACAATTAATACTCCACCCACATATAAAATTGTTATACTATAAGGTTTTCGTGCTATTGATCTATCGCCCTATCTTTTCCCCATTGTAACATTCCATTGTTTCTACGCTCCAAATGATGTTTTGACTTGACTTTGTCTTCCCATAACTCCTCATAATGTAACCCATAATCGTACTGTAACACATTGCATTTCCATCATTCACAATGTATTGTAAGCCACACTGAGCCCGCAAATAGGTGGGAAAATGTGGGATACAAATGCAATAAAATAAATAAATAAACAACCTTATCTGTGAAAAGGCAGCATTGTAAATATTACACCAGACTGTAACACACCAATACCTCATCTATTCAGAAAAAAACAGGAAACAGGATTGCTAAAAATCTCCACACAGAAACTACATGATAACAGAAATACCATACCTTGGACATATACGCAAAACATAAGACACCTCAAAAAATATGAACAGTTGACCACAGATCAGTAACAAAAAATATGAAGGCAAATAAAACAGAACTGGAAACCTCAAGAAGTCAGATGCTGCATGTACAGCAATACTAGAGAGAAAGAAAATTAAATGCAAGATGTCAGAGATGCACATTTCTCAATGCAGACATATTCCAAATAATAAAATCAGAATAAAATACTTTTTTCTACTTTTTGTGATCTCAACAGTTTATTTTACCATTTGCTTTAGTACCAGTGTCTCCTTTTTGCTTTTCTCTTCACAGTGCAGCATCTGTCTCTCCCTCCCTCCCAGGTCCAGCCTCTCTCTCTTCCCTCCACCCCCCAGGGCTAGAATCTCTCCCTCTCCCATCCCCTTTCCCTCCCCCCAAATCCAGCATCTCGCCCTCTCTTTTTCTCTCTCTCTCTCTTCACCACTCTCCACCCCCATTCTAGCATTTTTCCATTTCTTCTCCCAATCCAGTCTCTCTCTCCTCCCTCTCCCCTCCCCCCTTGCAGACAAGTCCAGCATTCCAGCATCTCTCTCTTTCTTCACTCCACTCCCCCCTCCAGGTCCAGCATCTTTCCCCCTCTCCCTCCTCTCAGTCTTGCATTTCTCTTTCTCCTTTCCCTTCCCTTCCCCCCTCCAATCACTCCAGTATATCTCCATGCAATCCTCTTCCCTCTGCCCCATTCTGTCTCCAATAATGCAATGTCCTGTTAGCAGCTCATGGCAGAGAGAAGGTGTTAGAGGTTGGCTGGACCATGGGAAGGGGTGCAGGGAGAGATACCAGAGCTATGGGAGGAGCAAAAGGAGAAAGAGATGCCAGACTGCACAGCAGTGAGCTGGGACCAGGTTCGGAGGAGGGCAATTCAGCCCAGCAGCAGGTAACCACCACCACTGGGCAGCTCAATGATAGCTAAGGCCCTGTTCTCTCCATATCTAATCTAATCTGGTGCTTTTATACCGTTAGATTCCCACATCGGGTTCAAAGTGGTTTACAATAAAGCATAACATACAATATCATAAAACAAATCAAAATACAATAGAGTATACAAATCTATAAAATGGGCAACAAACAACTTTTAAATTAAACTACCAATAAATATTCATCAAACAAAAAAGTCTTAAGATTTCTATGAAACATCGTGTAGGAATATTGAGAAGATGAGTCTAACCACAGTGGGCCATGCCGTGATAACATCACAATTGGACTACTGTAATGTTCAATGGTAATGGTCAAACCAAAAAGAGTTTGCAACTGCTCCAATTAATTCAGAATGACTCAGCATGACTGATAGAGGGCTGCCAGTGGCATGACCACATCACACCCTTCCTGTAAAAACTGAAGTGTTATATTAAAAACTTTATCTTTGATTTTCCAGGTCCTCAGACTAAATGGACTCGAATACCTAAAGAATAAGTTAGTCCTCTTCTACACACTTCTGAGGCCTCTAAGGTCCACTGAAGGAGCATCACTATCTGAGCATCAAAAGAAATTGCACAATTTGAGGTCCACTAGCGAGCCTTCTCAACAGTAGTCCCCACACTCTGGAACTCATTCCAGAGAGGCTACACTGAGCTCAAGACTACCTCTACTTCAGGAAGCATGAAAGCAACTATCCACTCATTCCACACATGGACTAGCTTGCCAAACATACTACCTCAACATTCAACGCTATTTAACCAGCCAGAACGGCTGCTGACCAATTAAATAGCACTTAACTGGCTATCTGCTGATATTCAGTGGGGGATAACCAGCTATCCCCCACTGAATATCCCCGGTTAGTGGCTAGCTGATTATCCAGCTTATAATCGAAAGAGAAAAACGCCATTTCGACCCAAATAGGGAGATGGGCGTTTTTCTCGCAAAGGCGCCCAAATCGGTATAATCGAAAGCCGATTTTGGGCGTTTCCAACTGCACTCCATCGCGGAAATGAATAACGTTGACGGGGACGTGTCGGAGGCGTGTCAGAGGTGGGACTGCGGCGTGGTTATCAGCCGAGGCGAGATGGGCATCTGTAGCTGATAATCGAAAAAAAAAGGGCATTTTTACCGCGATTTTGGGTCACTTTTTTTGGACCCTTTTTTTTCACGAACAAGTCCCAAAAAAGTGCCCCAACTGCCCAGATGACCACTGGAGGGAATTGGGGATGACGTCCCCGGACCCCCCCCCCCCAGTGTTCACTAACCCCCTCCCACCAAAAACAAACACTTTAAAAACTTTTTTCCCAGCCTGTATGCCAGCCTCAAATGCCGTACCCACCTCCATGACAGCAGAATGTGTTCGATCCTCTCACAGCCTTTCCCAGGGTCAGATGTGGCTCTCGGGTGCACTACAGGGTCACATCAGCATTGCATTATGGTGGGTGTAGGGTATTGGGCTCCGTGATTCCACTAGCTTGTGTTACAGTCTCACGATGTTGGTAGTTGGTAGGCTCTTCTCCCATGGTGCTTTTCCCCCTGCTTACTGGGTCAGAGTGTGCCCTGTTGTGTTTCCTGTTGTAGTCCATGCGGTAATGGCCATTTTTGTAAGCCAGTTTTAGTTCCCTTTCCTGTGTTAGCCACGTTAGACAACTGAGTTCTTACCTTGAATGTGGCTGAAAGAGGGCATTGTACAGCATTCTGCCAGCTCTGACCTACTGCTAATCTCAGTACCAGGGAGACTCGTTGCCAGTGGGGCACAACCTCTGCAGTTAACTGTGAGTAAACGTGCTTATTCCAATAAAGGACGTTTTCGGAGAGATTAGTCTTCAGGTGTGAACTGCTGTGCCAATGTTATACAGCAGCAACAAGTCCTAGAGGCCTGCATGTATGCAGGTCCCTGGAGCACTTTTAGTGAGTACCGCAGTGCACTTCAGGCAGGTGGACCCTGGCCCACCCCCCCTCCCCAACCACCTGCAACACTTGTGCTGGTAAATGGGAGGCCTCCAAAACCCACTGTACCCACATGTAGGTGCCCCCTTCACCCCTAAGAGCTATGGTAGTGTTGTACATTTGTGGGTAGTGGGTTTTGGGGGAGGGGGATTGGGAGCTCAGCACCCGTGGTAAGGGAGCTATGCATGTGGGAGCTTTTTCTGAAGTCCACCGCACTGACCTAGGGTGCCCAGTTGGTGTCCTGGCATATCACGGGGGCCACTGTACTACCAATCCTGGCCCCTCCCACGACCAAATGGCTCAGATTAGGACGTTTTTGAGCTGGGCGTTTTTAGTTTCCATTATCGCTAAAAAAAACAAACGCCCAGCTCAAAAATGTCCATTTTTTCGAAAATATGGTTCGGCCCGCCCCTTCACGGACCCGTTCTCAGAGATAAACGTCCATGGAGATAGACGTTTGCGTTCGATTATGCCCCTCCACATCATGCGATATAACTGGTTATCTGCCAGTTTTTAAAGCAAGTTTAGCGGCCATATCTTTGTCTGGTTTCAAGATAACCAGCTAAGTCTGAATATAGCCTTAGCGCGTTATCTTGAAACCGGACAAAAATAAACCGGATATTCAGTGCCGGTCACTGGAAACATAGTAAACATAGTAGATGACAGCAGAAAAAGACCTGCACGGTCCATCCAGTCTGCCCAAGAAGATAAATTCATATGTGCTACTTTTTTATTTGTACTGCCCTCTTCAGTGCACAGACCATATAAGTCTGGCCAGCCCTATCCCCGCCTCCCAACAACCAGCTCTGGCACAGACCGTATAAGTCTGCCCAGCACTATCCCTGCCTCCCACCACTGGCTCTGGCACAGACCGTATAAGTCTGCCCAGCACTATCCCCGCCACCCAACCACCAGCCCCGGCACAGACCATATAAGTCTGCCCAGCACTAGTCCCGCCTCCCAACCACCAGCCCCAGCTCAGACCGTATAAGTCTGCCCGCATTCAACAGCGTTGACCATGGAAGTTAGCCAGTCTTAACTCCCATGGTCTGAAAATCGGCCTCACTGTAACTTAGACCAATTCTTTTTTTTTTTATTACTTTACAATATTTATAATCAAGTACAACCTCTTGAAAAGAAAGTAATAGAATTAAAGAAAAAGAATTCTTTATATAATTCATAAAGCATAATCATAATTACCAATTTTATCACTCAAGTCCACAAACAGGATTCCAAGATCTTAAGAAAAAAGAGGAGATAAATCAAAAGGAAAATTTAAATAGAAAAAAATAGCTTTCACGAAGGGATTGGTGATTCAAAATTTATGAAACTCCAGATGTCATCTTGGAAGCGATAAGTTTTGAAAGCTGGGGCGGGTCCGTAAAGACATATTTGACATTATCAAACCTTATTATACACTTGCAGGGGTATCTCAAGAAAAAGGTACTTGAGTTATTGCTGATTTCATTGTGAGAAATTGTTTCCTTTTCTTTTGAGTCTCTCTTGAGAAATCCGGGAATAGGGAAATTCGAAAACCAAGGAATGGTTTCTCCCTATGCTTAAAAAACATCTGGAACAACCATGCCTTGTCAGGAACTAAGGCCACGGTTGCAACCAAAGTTGCTGCCATAGCCTGTTGAGTATCCGATGTCTCAATGAGAGTTGTTACATTCAAAATCTGTTGTAAAGGCAATTTTTGAGGAAGATAGAAAACCTTTGAAAATGGTGGTAAATTAATTTCTGGTTAACAAAGATTTTCAAGTAAATATCTTCTTAACATATCCCCAGGCTTTATCATAGGTACTTGAGGAAAATTTACAAAACACAAATTTTGATTCCTGGTATAATTTTCAAAGTTCTCAGTCTTAATTCTTAGGCTAGATACTTTTTTAACAATAGTCAGTTGTATATTCTCAATTTTTTGTATTTTTTATTCCATTGTATCTAGTCTAGAGCAAATTTTTTCTAAATCATTTCCATGTTTTTCAATCTTCTGTTCCATATCAGAGATTTGCTGAGTTTGTGTAGGTAAAGAAACATTTGTCCCACAATGAATCTAACGTTACCTCCTTCAGTTTGATAGTCAGGTCAGCAGGAAAAATGGATCCTTGTCCAGCTTTCTTCTCCCCCGTCGCTTCCATTCCCCGCAGAATTTCTCCAGGCAAACGAGGATCTTCAAGAGGATTATACCTCTTATCTCCTGCTGTTACAAGCTGTTCTTGGGTCCCGACTTCGAAAAACCCCTTCGGGAGGATGCCGTCGCCCCCATGAGCGGGGAACTCATTGCTACTGGTTGCGGGGGTGGAGCTCTCTCCTCGGGACTCAAAGTTGTTTCAAGCCCGAAAGACGCCGAAGGCTCCTCACCATCGCCAGCGTCTAAATTCGGATCACTTCCACCAGCCCTCTGCAGCAGAAAGAAACAATCAATCGGTCCAGGTATCTGGGAAGGGGTCTGGGGGGCGCGGGCAGCAGCCCTTCCTCTTCTCTTAGGCATGAGCAAGGAATAATGCTGCAGCTAGTCGCGAAAGCCAGCAGCCATCTTGGAATCCAGACCAATTCTTCATATCTTACTCAACTGTACATATACTTTTCCTTCAGTTTAGCCACCCTTTTATTTATCCCAATTACCCACCTTGACCTATCTATACATCAGAATTGTATTAGCCCCCTCAGCTATTAAGATGTTTCATTGTACTGTACGAACAGCATTAGCAGCATCCCTCTGTTATTTGATTGTTCTAATGCATATTTATTTTATTTGTTGCATTTGTATCCCACATTTTCCTACCTATTTGCAGGCTCAATGTGGCTTACAATTTTCTGTCATGACTTATGCCATTTTAGAGTAAAGATACAATTGGTAATGGATATAGAACATGGATGATAAAGTGAACAGTCAAGTAAAAAAGGGAAAAAAAACATACAATAGGTATCGCATATTGAACATGGATAACATATCTATTACAGTGATTGTAACTTGGCAGCTCTGCAATTGTAGGGGCATTTATCATATTTCTATTATATGATTGTTTTACAGTTAAATGTTTAAATATTTCTGATACTGTATCATGTTATTCCCATCACTAGAATTCAATTAGCTATCTCCAAGTTTATCTCCTTGATTGAATTTATGTTTATATTTGGTCTTTTTGCTACTGTAAGTTTTAAGTCAAGCTGTACCTAATGTACACCACCTTGGGTGAATCTCTTTATAAAGGCAGTTAATAAATCCCAAAGAATACATAATTCAGATTTTACAATTTATCTACAATAAATCTCTTCCCCCAAATTCTTTCAAACTATGTAGTTACCTAAGACAATTGAGGATGCGCGATTTGAACCCTGTTTCTCAGCACATTTCTGTGGCTCCTGTGTCTCAGCCTGTGGCCTAAGTCAGCAGAACAGAAAATATAAGGTCTTAATGTATCAGGAGGGTGACTCTGCGATGATGGGGGAGGGAGGAGTAGGAAAAACAATTTGTATTGTAACCAGGGGCGTAGCCAGACATCCAAGTTTGGGTGGGCCTGGACCCAAGGTGGGTGGGCAGAACTCCGCCTTGTCCTACAAGTGATTTGGTTTCTCCCTCTCTCGCCTGCATGCCATATGGTCTTTCAAACATCCCCTCTCCCCCGTATACCTTTTAAATAGCAGATTTTCACCGGCAGCAAACAGTTATTGGGAGTTTTTGGCTGGTGGGGCTTGGGGTCCCTGCTAGCCACATTATAGGTGTGCTGCTACTTGGTGGGCCTGAACCTAAAGTGGGTGGGCCTGGGCCCACCCCAGCCCACCCTTGGCTACGCCACTGATTGTAACACAAGTGTAAGTCATAAGAACAGCCATACTGGGTCAGATCAATGGTCCATCCAGCCCAGTATCCTACTTCCAACAGTGGCCAAGTCAGGTCACAAGTACCCAGCAGAAACACAATTAGCAGCACCATTCCATGCTACCAATCCCAGGGCAAGCAGTGGCTTCTCCTATGTCCATCTCAATAGCAGTCTATGGACTTTTCCTCCAGGAGCTTGTCCAAACCTTTTTTAAACCCAGATACACAAACTGCCTTTACCACATCCTCCGGCAACGAGTTCCAGAGCTTAACTATTCTTTGAGTAAAAAAATATTTCCTCCTATTTATTTTAACAGTATTTCTATGCAATTTCATTGAGTGTCCCCTGGTCTTTGTACTTTTTGAATGAAAGACAAACCAAATCACCTCCACCTATTCCACTCCACTCAGGATTTTGTAGACCTCAATCAGCCGTCTCTTTTCCAAGCTGAAGATCCCTAATCTCTTTAGCGTTGCCTCATACAGGTGTAGTTTTATCCCCTTTTATCATTTTGGTTGCTTTTCTTTGAACCTTTTCTAATTCCGCTAAATCGTTTTTGAGATAGGATGACCAGAACTTTGGGGGCTTTGTAGTCATCCAGTGTCATCAGGGACAGGGTGCCTCACACACATCCCACTGCTGTGCACAATGTTGTAAATTATGGTTTATTGGGCAGCCAATTGCAGAGCTGCCAAGTTACCCATTTCAGGAGGGAGACTGGCTGGTCCTGGATTTCTGTCAACCTCATCCTGGTGCATTATGGGACCTGCAGCACTGATTTCAATGAATAGAATCATGGACTACAAATACTACACTGCTTTGGGATATAAGTTTAAACCCAGGACCAGCCAAAAAGTCTCCCTCTTGGAAATGGTAACTTGGCAGCTCTGCAATTGTAGGGGCAACATGTCTAGGAAGCAACCACATGGAGTAGGCTACACAACTGCTTTATCCAGGGCATCCTATTGAAGTAACAAGTGCATTCTCCAATGAAAGTTGTCTGCTGATTGTAAAATGGCAGGCAGAGACATTATGCATAGGCAATATGTTTTATTTCATCTAAATGTCTTGCAACCAGTTTTGTAAAACTGCCACCTAATTCACAACTCTTGACGTCCCAATTAGCCATGTTTATAGCCCTCTCACCTATATGTTTTTCCAACAGCTATTTAAATGTTCTGCATGCCATTTTACAATCTTTGCCAGAATCTGTCTAGAAAGGTATGTTATGGCTCTTAAGCAGCAAGTCCTGTCCCGCAAGGGGAACTTCACCTTAGATGAGGTGCGGGAAGTAATGGCACAGAGGAGACATCTGTTTGGTGTAGGAGGGCAGAGGCTCAACACCTACACCTCTAGCATACCAAGGGTGGGACGGTGGGGGTGGTGCACCCTAGGTTCAGGCAGCAAAGAGGTGCATGGAGGAGGCATGCAGCTGTCTGCTCTGTCAGTTCCCTGCCCCCCTCTGACATTACTTCCTGTTCCAGGGTAGGGGACCGGCGGAGCCAACAGCCACACGACTGCTTTGTGCACACTCAGGTGGTGAAGCTGATGTATTTTGGTGGAGGGGGAGGTGGATGATATACCGAGAAAAGGAGGGGGCGATGCGCCGGGGGGGTGATTGCCAGGGGGGGCATAACGGCAACCCGCCCCAGGTAGCAACCAACCTAGGTACGCCACTGACCTACACTAAACAAAAGGCATGGGTTGGGATTTCCCAGCGCCTTAATGCCATGTTTCATAACAATTGACACAGAAGACCTAAAACGCAAGTGATGTGAGCTGCGCCAAAGTACTAAGGCAAAGGCTGCTGGTGGATCCTAACCTGGCACATCAGTGCTAACACCATACAGCAGGTCCTCCAAATGCTCAGTGAAGAGGCTGTGCATGATCTTAGGGACCTGGACACCTCAAGGCTGCCATGGGCTGGTGGTGTCAACTCACTAAACCTACTGCTCATGTATCCACTGACCTGTTCATTATACTATGTCCATATCAAACCTGCTCCAGTGTTTGAGCGTGGGAATGGGGGGGGGGGGAGTTAATCCACACATGGAGATTGTCTGTCCATCCCTGGCATTAGGTGGGAGTGGGATGAGGGTCTGAGGTAGGGGTGACTGTGCAATGAGTAATGGACCATTACTTAGAGAACATGGGCCAAGCTGCAGTGCAAGGGTCCAGGGGCACTGGGGCAGCCAGGGATACTGCTACACTAAATAGCTAACAGGCAATCTGCAGAGTACAAGGGTACATTGCTGGTCATAGCCTGTATTAACAGTGGTGCAATGGCCATACTCTGTTGCGCCCTGCTCAGAGCTGTAGTGAGACATGTTGTGCACAGGCAGATGTTGTGGAGACATGCAGGGCTGATGAAGTGCATGAGATTGGCACAGACAGGATAGCATTAATGACAGGTGCACATATGTCTAAGGGGTAATGGAGGGACAGGAGTTTTAGAGCTTATTATCAAGGTTTGTCCCAAACACCCTTCTTGTGGCTTATGTGCATTGTGAGAACAGCAGTGAGAAACTGTGTGAAGCAGACAGAGATGGCTGACTGGCTGAGGCCTGTGGTGGCATCCAGGATGATCTGGAAGCTGCCAGTGGCAAGAAATGCAAGAGCAGAAGTGACCTTGAGGTGCACAGGCATAGGTTGTCTCTTGCAAGTGGTGGAGCAGAAGAGGGGCTCAAATTGTTGGCAGAGATGGTGAATGGCTTCCTTGTTGAAGTAGAAGCACCTTATGCACTGCTCATTGGTGAGGTCCAGAAACAGTGTTCTGGGCCTATATATCCGGCGTATAGAGGTGAGGCTTGTTGGTCTTCCTCTGCTCGTGGTGTTGCTCATGCAGGATGACCTCAATAGCCCAGATATTCAGCCAGCTCATAGTTCAAGTTCATCAAGTTAATTAGATTGTATCTAATTAACTGTTTATGTTTCTCACACTATTTAAGTCTGTGTTATATACATATATTCTTTACTAAGTGTTACATAGTAGGAGATCTAATCCTAATTGTTAGACATATTTAATGATCATCAACATTTGTTCAATTGTACTTTCCCATGCTCTATTGTCATGTAAGCCATATTGAACCTGAGCACATCTTGGGATAATGTGGGATAAAAATGTCAACAAATAAATAAACTAACAATTACTGGAGAATTCAAGCTCTAAATAAAATATTCCAACCTAATAAGTGGAGCTTGATATAGAAATATAGTAAGTTTGAAGGTGTCCCTTTAAAGTAATGGAGAAAACTCCAACCTTTGCAGAATTTATCAAAGGGGTCTCCTTATAGGTAGTCTGGTTCTGGGTTGGGGTCAGTTTAAGTTGGTTTGGTTTTGGTGTTCCTTTAATACATTTAATATATTTTTACAAGAGGGGAGGAGAGTTTTTCATCCCATACGATTTTCTCATTTAAGATGAGTTTTTGCGTTTGGGCTTTTTTTCTCTTCTTCCCCCTTAGTAGGAACCTATGATAGTAATCTACTCCTGTTTATACAAGGTGTTATGGTCCCTTGTTTGGAGGTTTGAGGTTCCATTTGTTTGATAAATTCTGCAAAGGTTGGAGTTTTCTCCATTACTTTAAAGGGACACCTTCAAACTTACTATATTTCTATATCAAGCTCCACTTATTAGGTTGGAACAAATAAATAAATAAATCACAGGGAACATACCATTCTAGTGGTTCACAATTTGCAAAGAGGAGAAGCATAGTTCCAGTATCCCACCACCAACACACAGAACGCTTCCCACCACCAACACAAGCAACAATGTGACACTGACGAACAAAGCACAGACCTCTGACAACTCCTCACTTGCACACACACACGTACAGACACAGACTGAATGTAGGGTTAGGGCAGTGGTTTTCAAACTTGGTCCTGGTCCAGGATATCCACAATAAATATTCATGAGAAAGATTTAGTGGAGGCAGTGCATGCAAATTTCTCTCATAAATTATTCATTGTGGATATCCTGAAAACCTGACTGGCTGGGGTGCCTCCAGGACCAAGTTTGGCAACTACTGGGTTAGGGAATGAGAAGAGCCTGGGCAGATGCCAACACAGAGGGGTCTTGGATGGGGCTTGGTCTGGGAGGGATGTAGAGGGGACTCACAGGTGGCAATGAGAGCATAGGCGCCGACTCCGTGGATGCTGTGGGTGCTCAAGCACCCCCAATAATTTGGCAGTGGCACATGACGACAGCGGCGTGACCGCTCCCTCCCTGCACCATCCGTCCTGACTCAAGACTCCTTGCCCTGCTGGCTGCACCGTTGTCTGTGCTGTCCGTCCACCCACTCGCTCCGCCTCCTACCTGGCTCCTTCCTTCAATGCTCCGGACTGACTCTCCGTGTGCAGACGCTGCCTTCGTTTGCCGTCAGAAGCTTTCCCTCTGGCTCTGCTCTGTTTCCGGTCCCGCATAGGCGGGATGATCAATCAATCATCATCATGCTGCAACAGAAAGGCAGAGCACAGAGGAGCTTCCGGTCCCAGAGCGGAGCCGCCGTCGAGATGCCGAGGAAGCCCGAACTTAGGCAGTGGTGGGGTGGATCGGTGGCACCGCGCGTGACAGCGTGATCATGTCCTCAGTCCTGTCCCTCCCGAGTCCCGGGCCGGCTCCCGCTCCAGTCCCTGATGCTCCTTGCCATGGCCCGCCCTGCACAGCTTCATTGTTCAACTTCCGGGCCCATGTGCAGCAGTTTCCTGTCCCGCATAGGCAGGAATCGCGGGATGCTGCAGCCTGCAGAGGGAGAGCTCGGGAGCGCAAAGGCAGCTGGTGTGTGGTCAGTGGTGTGCTTATCAGCAGTCCAGATTGAAGGGCAGAGACTGAGAGCGAGCCAGAGAGGACGAGGTACAGGGAAAGGTGCCAGCTCAGCCCCAGACAACGTAGGTAAGGTTATTAATTTAGGTGTGTAGACATATAAATCTGCATTACAGTGTGTTAAGCCTAAAGCTTAATGTAGTTCAGTAGAAGGGACCCCTGGTCTAGTTAGCTTGTACGAAGGTGGTTATTGGTGAATTTATTATAAAAGAGTAATAGTATGAGCATTTGAACCCAATAATTTCATAGAACCCATATCCCTGTGGTGCTGGTGAGGCTGGAAATCGCAGTGCTTTCTCAGGAGGGAGCCTGGAGCTGGGAGGGAGGGGGGCTGCAATGCAGAGGGAGGGGGAGGAGAGGGGGCAGAGGTGCGGTGGGGAATGCACCACCTGTAAAATAAAAACATTTCAGCACCCCCCCCCCCCCCCCCCCAATCATTTTGAAAAGTTGGCTCCTATGAATGAGAGGGGCTGTGGGCTGTTATCTAGCAGGAGAGTTGGACAGGTAGCTGTATGGATACAGAGGGGTCGCAGACGACAGACCTGTTTGGACAGCAACAGCAATCAGGGTCACAAACCCTCTCTCGTGATCAGTAGCAAAGCACTTATTCACCTTTTAAAGGTGGTCTAAGTCCCGACATTCATCTGGCATTGACATACTATCCGGAATCAGGGACAGACATAATTGACACTATGCTGCACTTGATACTCCCCCATACCATCCCCAACATGTCTCTGGTGGCCCTAAATGTTTTCACAGCTTAAACATTTTATCCTGCACTTATAGGTATGGCTTATGCATTTTGGTCACAAAATATTTATAATGTGCCAAGATTGGGGTATTTAAAGCGTGAATAGAACTTTTAAAATGACCCCTAAATGGTTTATACAAATTTGACTTTCTTGTTACTTAAACTGGCTGTTATCCAAATGGGAGCCCCTTTCTTCTTATAATATCTATGTAAATGTTTAATTACATGGAAGTCAGTTAAATGTATTTTCTTTGAACCTTCTCAACTTTATGCATTCCTGAGCAGCAAAAAGATAGGCAGTTAGAGCAGCCCTATAGATTCTCAGTAGTAGTAACAACTGGAGTGCCCTGTTCTGTTAACTTTCTTTAATGCATTATACTAAACCGAAAGGTGAATCCTAAGGGTGGTTGAACAATTAAGAATAACTGTGTTGTTTCTGACTTTACTTGTTTTGGACTGCACAGGGCCTCCTGATCTGTATATCTGCTGTCTGGAATTTTGGAAGATGGAAATAAAAATTAAGTTGTGGACATTGGAGCCGACTCTATGGGTGCTGTGGGTGCTTGAGCACCCCCAATACTGAGAAAATTCCTTGTATGTGTCCAGGGAGGGGTTATTTCCATTGGGCTTAGCACCCTCAATAATTTTGAAAAGTTGGCTCCTATGGTTGTGGATGTACTCTGTAGAAGCTGTTGTTTACTTTTGCAATGTGTGTAAGGATGGTTGTTCTGGTGTGTGCATGTGATAATATTTGAATAACTGTCTATACTTATGGCTATGATTTCAGAACATGCGACATCATTAAATGACAGATTTTTAAATGCCCAGTTGGGCTTTGTTAAATGTTTCAGACATATCCATATACTTGCTCCCATAATATAACAGAATTCTATTATTCTGTCTCACTATATTTTCAAATGTAATCCACACTGAACCCGAGTTTGCTTGGGATAATGTGTGATATAAATGTTAAAAAATAATAATTTATCCTCCACCTTTTAAGACACTGCCTATCCAGCTGGATGGTGATGGCACAATGAAAGCAAGTTTGGTCCAGTGAAGACTAACTCAAAATAACCTGTTCCTTAGCTGCTCTAGTATTACCATATTGAAAATGCAACCATACCAGCCTCTGTGGCTATGTTCCACTAATAAGTTAAATGATTAACTGGCTTTCTTGAAAGGATTATATAACCTTTGGATGCATGACTAGGAACAAAAACATACACTGATTTACTCAATATCACAATTCCTCCTGTACAGCCACAAAACAATCTTTTAGGGTGGATAGTGTTCACAATGATCTCCTTTTATTATTGACTAGATAGAGACAAGAATTTTCAGTTTTGGCACAGTATAAGTCATCACAAGAACAAAATAGAAGAAAACCAATTAGGGACTTATAGTCCATTTAGTTATGCTTAAACAAAAGAGATCTGCATGAAATAAAATATTTATTTTTATTTTGACTTATAAAATCACTTGTCCCTGAAACATATTCAAAACAGAATAATCCATTTGTGTATCTAAAATAAAACCTTCTACAAAACAGATGACGATGTGATTCCATGCACCCCAATGGAAGGAGAGTTTAATTTTACTTCCATTTAATTTTAATACATTCCATCATTATAACACCAGGCTCCCCAAGGCAGATTGCAACAATTAAGATGAACCCATCAGAAAACAGGATACTCACTGACATTTGGCCATATATATTGTATAGAACAGTGTAGAAAAATGAGCACAAAATACAGAGTTTATAGCTGCTGTTTCTACTAGCTACAATAATATTTTTTCAGATGTATTAGTGATATTCAACTTTTATTTCATGATATTTATATCTACATATGGGGAGCTTTCAAATAAATTAAAAACCTGTCAAGTAATAAAAACCCAAACCTTTTGTCCTCCACCTTTTAAGGCACTGCCTATACAAGTGGAACTGCTTTAGACTTTTTACAGAATAGACTACACATAGGCAGTCCTTCATTTCTAATCATTTTTGGCTATTCTTTTCATTAGCATTTGCTATTGTTTTGGGTGAGCAAAAATGGCAGCAAGCTTCACCTCCTGGCTTCAGCCCATATAATAAGCTAGATAGCCTCACACCATCCCGTTTTCATCTAACCTCCTTGCTCCCAGCCAGTGCCTTTGCAACAGGTCTCCTAGAGTTGTCTAGTGTGTGTTGTAGCCCTGTTTTAGTTTATCTCCTGTGCCTGCCTGTGTCTTGTTCTAGCCCTGATCCGTGTTCCAGCCTTGCTCCTGCCTTGCCTCTTATCTTGCTCCAGCCCTGTCTTCCAGTTCCAGTCCTGCATTCCAGCTCTAGTCCTGTCTACAAGCTCCCACCTTGTCTTCAGTCCAGCCTTACCCGGGTGTCTCGCCCAGCACCAGTTGGGGCCTAGCCAGCCCTCAGGTTGGCTAGGTAGCGTCAACTTGGCTGCGGCCCAAGGGCACAACCCGAATCATGACAATAACCTTCCACACTTGGTAGCACTAGGATAGATCCAGAGCTCCATAGAACAAACCTGTCTTCTAGGTATTAAAGACCATAGAACTAGACCTGAATCCAGTCACAACTCTTTCCAAAGAAGCATTTAAAATCTTGCAAGATCTTGGCCAAGTGGTACCAGAATCTGAATATCATCTGCATTGAATATCCATTTATTTTTTTTAAAGCTGGCTAACATATGACCAGCTAAGTTAAAATTCAGACTTAACCGGCCATGGATTAGCAGATTAAGGTAGGACAGCTATTTATGTGGTCTTATTTATCCGCTAACCCGGCTGGTTATGTCTGAATATCGGGACATAACTGGATTCTGCCCATGGAAACTCCCAACAGAGACGGCTTGAAGTTCGGCACTAACCAGTCATTTTCAGCGACATTAACCAGTTAAGTGCTGCTGAAAATGACTGGTTAGCCACGAACAAGCAAGTTAACCAATTGGCAGCTGTTTCCAGCCAGTTAACTTGCTTTGAATATCAGCCAGATTGTCTTTAATCTGCTTCCCGAGGGCTGTTAAAATATGCTAAAAAGAAGAGGTGATAACACCAAGCCTGGGGCACCCCATATATCAAAGCTCTTGATGTAGAGAGCATATACATATTTCTCAACTGTCAAGTTAGTCTCATTCACCTCCTGAGAGATACTCCAAAGATTGCACAACTTGATTCTCCCAGGCACCTAGATTGTAAGCTCCTTTGAGCAGGGACTGTCCTTCTTTGTTAATTGTACAGCGCTGCGCAACCCTGGTAGTGCTTTAGAGATGTTAAATAGTAGTAGTAGTATCTGCAGGCCTCCACTGCATACTAAGCCAAAAACCTCCTCTTCAGATGTTTTCTTTATGTAGGCTAGGCTAGTCTAAGGCAGCATCTGTCACTGTACACAGTCTAGCCAAGGCCGCCAAGGGGGGTGGGGCAAGATTCCCCAGGCCCAGCCTGCGGGGAGGACTCGGTGCTAGTGCTGGTGAATTCCTTTTTGTAAAAATTGAGGCACCCTTGTACCTTTTAAAACAGCAGTTCTTCGCCAGCAGCAAGCACAAGCAGCCAGCAACCAATACACACTGCTCACGCCAGCTACACAGCCTTCCCTTAGACACAATTTCCAATTTTCGCATTGGTGGGAACACACCAGAGAGAAGGCTATGGGGCCGGCAGGAGCTCTGTTATCACCTCTTCTTTTTAGCATATTTTTATAGCCCTCAGGGAAACAGATTAAAGACAATCTGCTCATGCTCACTGCCAGCAAAGAACTGCTGTTTTAAAAGGTATGGGGGGGGGGGGGCCCTAGAGTTTTACAAAACCGAGGTTGGTGGGAATGGGGAGAGCAGTGGTGGGCCCTATTTGCCCTGGGCCCAGCTTTATCTCTTAGCAGCCAATTAAGAAAAAAGACAACTCCCTGCTGATACTCAGCAGACTGAGTGCCATAGCCCTCCTTCAGTGTCATTAGCACCTTCCCTCTAGCCCAAGAATACAGGGTCTTATATAGTTCCCTCCAAAATTAAGGAAGCTACACCCATTGACCAGTGATACCCATCCTTCATTACATCACACCTTAAAAACTATTCCAGAGACAGATTCTAGGTGAGGAGGGTAAAAGAAAGGGAAATTAATGCTGGGGGGGGGGGGGGGGGTCCTTAACCCTCTACCACCACTCACTTGCAAACACCTCCTTATGCCCATAAGAAATAAGAAGGAATATTGATTTCAGGTAGTGTATTTGAGTTATACATCTGGAAAAATCTGAGTGTTTTATTGCTTTCCTAGTGAAAGAAGCACTATAAAATGATATTTACCTTTGTCAGGTTTTATTTACATTATAATATTTTAATCCCACATGAACTCTAGAGGATATGTTGGTGGATTTATGAACTGTGTATGTTAAGCAAGATGTCTACATGAAATACAAAAATCTTATTCAATAAAGAAATAAATAGGATCAGATCACTGGATGTGCTGAGCAAGGAGAGCTGCATTTCTGCTGCATCCTGGGACCATCTTCCTATCTGGTCCAATCAGGGTGATTTTGCAGTCCTAACTAGCCAAATTCAAGTAAAGGTTGTGGTTGATACTCATTTGTTTACCTAGCTGCTCAATAATGCTAAGGTGTCTTAAAATGTTGAAAAAGATAAAGGGAAGGTGAAGCCTGAGGAGCACAAATGGAGGATAGCTATGTGGAAGGCCTACTTGATCCAGTAATCAGCATCTCCCTGGTTTCTGAAATCTTGGAGGTGGTAGTGAAGAAACTTGTATGTAAATTTAAAAAGGAGTAAGAGAAGTTAAGGAAAAGGAATTGTACTTTAGAAGCAGGGGCATAGCCAGAACTTAATTTTGGAGGGGGCCTGGGGGGTTGACTGGGGCGCTAACTGGGCGGTAATCGGCAGTGTATGCGCGCTGATGATTACTGCCCAGTTAATGCGTGAGACTTTACCGCTAAGTCAATGAGTGGGGCTAAGGTCTCAGGCCCAAAATGGACGCGCACCAATTTTTATTTTGCCACATATTATTATTATTATTTATTGCATTTGTATCCCACCTATTTGCGGGTTCAGTGTGGCTTACAATACATTGTATTGATGGAAGTACAATTTGTTACAACTCGATTATGGTTACATTGTGAGGAGTAAAGTGAAAACAAAGTCTACGTATCGCAAGGGGAATAGGACAATGGAACAGAACAATGGAATAGTGGAAAATGGCCTTTTTTGCAGGTGTACTGAAAAATGGACCTGCGTGCGTCAAATATACACAAGCACAGGCCATTTTTAGTAAAGGACCCCCTAGAGAACAAAGCACAGAAGAACAATCTTCAGGTTCAGATTGAGGTGCCAACCAAAATGGTCAGAATACTTCTTACAATGGCAAGAAAGTTTTGATCTTCTGTGATTATTTTGCCAAGGTAGAGCTGCAACAAAGGGAATTTTCTACGTACTATTCAAAGGTGTTTACCGAGAAAACGCACTTCACTCTGAGTGAATCACAGCAGCTCTACCCACTTGCTCCATAGTCCAGTGAAAGCCAAAATCATTCTGGCTAACAGAGAAGAGGCAGAGAAATAGAAAGAAATCAAAAGAAAAAAAGCAGATCAAAAAAGACAAAATAATAGAACAGGAGGGTAACAGAAGAAGTGGCCACGTTTCGCCCTCAGGCTGCGTTAGGGGTAAAAAAAAAACCTACAAAATAAAAATACATAATGAAAAAACATAAACATCACATTGTATATTTAGGGTTTATGTATGGATATCCACCCATTCATAAAGCACTGGATTGCCTGTGAGTTTGGCTGAGTGCCTCTAAATCAGTATTGCTACATCCACTGCAAAGTTTTTTTTAATGACACAAGTATCAGGGTAAGCACGTTTGGTGAGTTGCAACAGCACAATTTCAATTGATGTTTGTACATTCAAACAACAGTAATGAGTGCTGGATTGCCTGTGAGTTGTAATCAGTTTTTTTCATGGCCACTGTGGAGTTCTTTTTAATGATATCATCATCAGGATATATGTGATTGTCAAAGAACAGTATGATGTTTTTAGGTACTTTGTATTGATTTCTATTGATTTGCGTTGCTATCTATTAGAACATGGAAACATAGTAAACTTAGTAGATGATGGCAGAAAAAGACCTGCACGGTCCATCCAGTCTGCCCAAGAAGATAAATTCATATGTGCTACTTTTTTATTTGTACTGTCCTCTTCAGTGCACAGACCATATAAGTCTGGCCAGCCCTATCCCCGCCTCCCAAACACCAACCCCGCCTCCCAACCACCAGCTCTGGCACAGACCCTATAAATCTGCCCAGCACTATCCCCGCCTCCCAACTACCAGTCCCGTCTCCCACCACCAGCTCTAGCACAGACCGTATAAGTCTGCCCAGCACTATCCCTGCCTCCCACCACCGGCTCTGGCACAGACCGTATAAGTCTGCCCAGCACTATCCCCGCCGCCCAACCACCAGCCCCGGCACAGACCATATAAGTCTGCCCAGCACTAGTCCCGCCTCCCAACCACCAGTCTCAGCACAGACCGTATAAGTCTGCCCAGCACTAGCCCCGCCTCCCAACCACCAGCTCTGCCACCCATTCTAGGCTAAGCTCCTGAGGATCCCTTCCTTCTGCACAGGATTCCTTTATGTTTATCCCACGCATGTTTGAATTCTGTTACCGTTTTCATCTCCACCACCTCCCGCGGGAGGGCATTCCAAGCATCCACCACCCTCTCCGTGAAAAAATACTTCCTGACATTCTTCTTGAGTCTGCCCCCCTTCAATCTCATTTCATGCCCTCTTGTTCTACCGCCTTCCCATCTCCGGAAAAGGTTTGTTTGCGGATTAATACCTTTCAAATATTTGAACGTCTGTATCATATCACCCCTGTTTCTTCTTTCCTCCAGGGTATGTAGGGGGCGAGGTTGCACTACTTGAACTAGAAGGACTTTTTATACTTGGACTTTGCATATACTTTTGTGTTTTAACCAAAGAATCAGAGTTCCTCTAATAATCAGAGTTCCTCTAATGAGCCTAAACTAAAACTTTACAGCTTGAACTTGTTAATAGTAAAACCTATTTGTTAACCAGCAGCTAGATAACAATTTGTAGTAGTCAGCAATTAAGACTTGTAAGGGAGACAGCTAGCTCTGTCAGCGCAGTCTCGTGATCAATACACAGAGGCTGTATTATGTGGATGTGCTGAAACAATGCAATAAGTTACATTTTCTTGCAAAGTAACATTTTCTGTGAAACTGACGTATTCTTTCTCTGTGAGAACTACAGAACTACTAAACTGTACTGCGCATGTGCTTGTGTTATGTATGGCATGTGTTATGCGCATGATCACTAATGATGTATAAGAATGAGTGTCAGATGATGCTCGGGGCGCAATATCCTGAGTCTGAACTTAGTACTGTGTCAGCTAGCTAATAAAAGTTGTATTGCTTTGGAAGTCAGCGTCTCAGCCTCCTGATTTACTTGCTGAATAGTCCGGTTACATTTGGCGAGCTAGCCAGGAGGCGGGGCCGAGGACGAGGATATTTCCTCCCCTTCCTGATAGTGGCACGGCTGAGCCGAGACTGACGATTCTCTCCAGCTGACCGGAGAGTGCACACCGCTGAGTTCAGCGTCTGGCCGCTGTGAGAGAACTGCGCAGGGCTGGGTAGCCTGCACAAGGGGTGCGCGATCCTAGCAGGACAACTTTTTGGGTCTCCGGAGACTTTTGAATCCTGCAGCAGAATCAGGCGAGTATACTCGGGGTAGCAGCTGACCGACCCGGTAAAGGGTCGAAGAGGGGCTTGATCACCCCCTTTGCCAGTGCCGAGTAGGGACTAGGTCCCGAAACCCACTAGGCTCCGGGCGGAGACGGGAGGACTGGTTTCCTGTAAGTGTGAAAGCAGAGTGATTGGCCCTGCGGTTTCAAGCCGGGCGACCGCGTCTTGGCCAGGGCGAGTGTTGAACCTTCTGTGTCTGGTGGAGTGGGACCCCTTACCCCTCTGCTATCCTTTACCCTCCTTCTGTCTGTCTACTATCCTTTGGCACCGTCGGATAGGATGGGTGGGGGTGGGTCTACACCTTTGGATTTAATGACTGAGCACTTTAGCGAAGTGTTCGACCAGAAACAATGTTCCAGGGCAGGGATGATACAGCGCTGTCAGTTTATGTGGCCTGGGTTAGGTCGGTCTGTCGACTGGCTGCCAGAGGGCACCTTTGCCTATGAAAAAGTTGCTGCTATTCAGGACATTGTTATAGTTGATGGTAACCCCGGCTGTCCGGAGGATATCCCGTACATAGAGGGGTGGGCAGATGTGGTTCGGAACCCACCAATATGGGCCCAAAGGAAGGTGGAGAAGGCAACCTTAATGGTGGTGGCCCAGAGAAAAAGCCAGAGGCCCAAGTTGAAATCCAGATCTCAGTCCCTACCTACGGCAGTTGGGGGGGGGGTGCGGATGGTCACCGTGATATTAGGCCCACCAGTTCAAAGAAGGTAGTCCCTGTCTTGGAGAAACCGGAGGAGGAGGATCCAATGCCCAGTCCGGCGCCACCCCCTTATAGCCCAATCTATCCAGACCTCACTGAATTAAGACAGGGGGGAGGGGACACTGGGCCTAAATCCCAGGGAGTGAATTCAAACAGCCCACCTTCACCTGATCAGACAGAGCTCCCAGTAGACCAAAAGCCCTCTAGGAAAAGCCAGAGAGTTCTCAAGGAATCCACCCGATACCCTGCCACGAGTCCAGTTATAGTTTCATCAGATCGCCAAACCGTGGCCGACTTGTATCCCATCAGAGAAGCCATGGTACAATTACCAAATCCTGAGGATCCAGACCATCCGATTGAGTCCGTTGTCTATAATCATGTTCCTTTCTTGAGTTCGGACCTCCTGAATTGGAAAAATCATGGGCCTACATATGAACAGAAACCTGAGCAGCTTATCGAATTAGTGGAGGGCATAATATTTAGCCACAATCCAACCTGGTCTGACTTGAGGCAACTGAGTTCCCATATATTAACTACTGAAGAACGCCGACAGTTGCAACAGAATATGGAAGAGGCAGTTCAGCAGGCACATCCGAATGAACCAGATTTGGCCAATCATGTCGCTGCCCTGGTGCCCACTACCCAGCCCGAATGGAATCACCAAACTCCAGCAGGCCAAGAGTCCTTACGTCAATATCAGCAGGCCTATTTGGCAGCCTTGAAGAAGTCTGCCCAAGAAGATAAATTCATATGTGCTACTTTTTTTATTTGTACTGTCCTCTTCAGTGCACAGACCGTATAAGTCTGGCCAGCCCTATCCCCGCCTCCCAACCACCAACCCCGCCTCCCAACCACCAGCTCTGGCACAGACCGTATAAGTCTGCCCAGCACTATCCCTGCCACCCACCACCGGCTCTGGCACAGACCGTATAAGTCTGCCCAGCACTATCCCCGCCGCCCAACCACCAGCCCCGGCATAGACTGTATAAGTCTGCCCAGCACTAGTCCCGCCTACCAACCACCAGCCCCAGCACAGACCGTATATGTCTGCCCACACTAGCCCCACCTCCCAACCACCAGCTCTGCCACCCATTCTAGGCTAAGCTGGTGGTTGATCTTTTGCACCTTGTCGCGGAAGTAATCGGCCAGTGATTGAGGAGAGAGCGAGGGGTGGGTGGGAGCGGAGGGCACTTTGAGGAGGGAGTTAAGGGTGGCGAAGAGACGGCGGGGTTTGGAGCTGAGAGAATTGGTCAATTGGGTGTAATAATCCTGTTTGGCAAGGAATAGGGAGGAGTGGAAGGAGGATAGCATGAATTTGTAGTGAAGGAAATCTGAATGGATGCGGGATTTCCTCCAGAGGCGTTCAGCAGATCAGGCGCAGGAGCAAAGGTAACGGATGCAAGGGGTCAGCCATGGCTGGGGAATAGTACGCTTAGTGGGACGGGAGGTGGATGGTGCGAGGATGTCCAGAGAGGAGAGAGTGGCATTGTAAGCGGAGACAGCCTTGTCGACAGACTCGGAGGACATGATGGAGGGGAGGAGATTAGAAATACTAGAGGATAGGGTGGGAGGGTCAATAGCCTGGAGATTCCTGGAGGTAGTGGTTAGAGTTGGACGGGGCTTGGGGGGGGGTGGTGAAGAAGTGTGAAGGTGATCAGGTGATGATCGGAGAGAGGAAGAGCTGAAGCGTGGAAATTGGAGGGAGAGCCGGAAGAGGAGAGGACGAGGTCAAGACAATGGCCGTCTCGGTGAGTAGGGGTGATGGAGCATAGCTGGAGGTTAAAGGAGGATGTTAGAGTGAGGAACTGAGAAGCGTGAGGGTCGGATTGGTCATCAACATGTATGTTAAAGTCTCCGAGAATGAGGGATGGAGATGAGGTTTCGAGAAAAACGGAAAGCCAGGCATCAAAGTCGGTGAGGAAGGAAGAGAGGGATTTATTAGGGGGGCGGTAAATGACTGCCACTCCGAGTGGCAATGGGTAGAATAGCCGGATGGAGTGTGCTTCAAAGGATGAGAAGCAGTGAGACTGAGGTAGGAGGAGGGGTTGGAAACTACAGGAGGGTGAGAGTAGAAGCCCGATGCCTCCACCGCGGCCAGCTGGGCGGGGAGTGTGGGAGAAGAGATAACCTCCATGGCAGAGGGCCGCTACTGAGGCAGAGTCATCAGGGGAGAGCCAGGTTTCAGTTAGGGCGAGCAGTTGAAGGGAATGAGAGATGAGGAGATCGTGGGTGAAGGGCAGTTTGTTGCAGACCGAGTGGGCATTCATAGGGCACATGAGAAGGGGAGGGAGGAGGGGGGGGAATAGAGATGAGATTGGAGACATCACGGAATCGTTTGCATGGATAGGAGGAGGACAGGTGAGGGGGGGCCTGGATTAGGATTAATGTCTCCCGCGGATAGCAAGAGGAGGAGCAAGAGAGTGCGGAGGAGGGTGGGGGAGGTCAGGCGATGAAGACGGGATGCACTTAGGAGGAATGGTGATGGGTTAATGGCAGGAAGGAAGTGTTGAAGGTTAAGAGCTAAGAAGGAGGAGGGGGACAAGAGAGATGGTGAGGTGGTGAGGGATGGGGGTGAATAGGGTATTGCCGTAGTGAGCAGGACGGGAGGGGACATGGGTGGGCAATGATTTCCAGCGGTAGACAGTGGTAGGGGAGGGGAAAAAGATTAGGAAGGGCCAGGGCAAGGAAAAGAATGTGGACAGGGGCCGTAAGTAGTGATTGAGGTGTAACAGGTGTATGTGTAGTGACTGGGGTGTGAGGCAGATAGAGCAGAAAAGCCAGATTGGAGGCTTTGAATTGGTGGAATTGATGGACTGGAGAGCAGGTAAATCAATGGCTGACAAGCTGGCAGGCAGGCTGGAACAAGCTGGTGCAGATGGACAGGAACGAGCAGGGAGAATTGATGGACTGGAGAGCAGATAAGTCAATGGCTGACAAGTTAGTTGATGCTCTAAAATATGGGGATATAAAGGCATCGCTGCTGATTTTGTCCAATTGACTTTATAACCTGAGATAGGAGATAAAGAATTAATAACATGAAGTAGTGTGGGTAATGATTCTAGAGTTGTATAAACCAGAATATCATCAGCGTATATGGATAATGTATATGATTCATCCCCCAAGGGAACTCCTACAATCTCAGCATGGGCCCTAATGGCAATAGAAAGTGACTCCAGTGCTAAGTTAAAAAGTAGGAGGGATAGGGGACAACCCTGTTTAGTACCTCTTAAGTGGGAAAAATTGAGAGAGAGTCCCATTAACTGCAATAGTTGCATATCAGACCACACTCCTAAAATACTACTGGTATATTGATGGCATTTTTATGATTTGGACTGAGGGAGAAGAAACAATTTTTTAAACTTTATTTATAAATTTTCTTTACATTTATGCAATAACATAAATATATAGAAATTAGGAAAATATTAACAAACTTTGTAAATACAAAGCAAACCAATAAGGAAATAAACCTTTCAAGAATTTGTCCACAATAAGGTGATCCAAGTACTAGGAAATGTACATCAATAAACAAAAATTTTGTTAATCTAGGAGTAGAAGGTATACAGGAATATACAGCCGAGTAGTGCATGCAATCTACTGTTACTCCAACTTATTCTTTACTAGTTATAAATTCCAATAATTTCCCAGGCGTAAAAAATATATAATTAGTGGCATTCAAGGAAATAATACACCTACAGGGAAATTTAAGGAGGAAAAGCCCTCCTAAACTAAGAATTCTTGGTTTTAAGGTCAAGAACTCTTTTCTCCTCTTTTGAGTGTCACGTGAAAAAATCTGGAAACATCTGAATTTTTGAACCTAGGAAAAAAGCATTTTACATGGTATGCGATACTTTATATGTATACCTGAGTTTGATTTGTCCTTGCCATTCTCAGGGCACAGACCGTAGAAGTCTGCCCAGCACTGTTCTTGTACTAAAAGTTCTGAAGCTAACGTCGAAGTCCCTTAAATTTGACACTCTAGCCCATCTCTATCTATTCAGCACAGAGGTCATGCATGCATGTTGCACATGCAAAATGCTATCAAACCAGTGCTATGCAAGCCGCACACAGAGTTGCCAAGTTATCCATTTTCAGGAGGGAGATTTTGTCCCAGTTTTGGTTTTGATTTTCCATCTTAATTCACGGCAGTATTTGTAGCACTGACATCCATACTGCATGGACCAGAATGCATCAGGATGGGGCTGTCAGAAGTGCTGGACAAGTCAGAAATCCTGCTCCTGGAACTGGGTAACTAACTCGGCAGTTTTTTCTATATAGAAAGGTGGCACGTGTTGCATCCAGTACACTGTACTCGTCAGCTGTGTGTTACCGCAGACCTGGCATCCTATGGAAGTGTCTCCACTATGAATGTCAGGATACAAGAGACTTATTGTCTGACAGAGCCTAAAGCTCCTGAAAACCAGAAGCTTTGGAAGCAGCAAAAACAATCCAGGAGGGTTTTTTTTTTTGTACTGTAACTGACATCCTGTACTGAGTTGGGAGTGATAATGAGCAGGTTCCAGCACACACGGCAGTGGAGCAGTGCCAGGCAACAGCTGGGCACGCAGCCAGGACTGTGCTTAACACAATTTGTATCCAACTTAAGACAAGAGTTGTGCCAAGGACAGAGAGAGCCAAGTTCTGCCACCCAGTGCCTCCACCCCTAGCCAAGGCATGCAGATCCTCTAACATGGGTGTAGGGGGCTCAGCTCTCCTATGTTGACTTTACCCCCAGTTATAGCATGTAGATTCCCTCACACAGGGATGGTAAATTTTCCTGCTCATGGAACATGGAACTCCTCCACCCCTTGCCTTGGTATATGAGACCTCTTACAGGGGCATCCGAACCCTTCCACTCTGCCCCTACTCATTCCCATGGTATGGGGATCTCCTGACACAAGGAGCTGAACTCTCTCACTCACTGCCTCCACTCCCATTCATGACACCTCAGACCCTCATCTCTCGTGTTCAATACCTCCACCCCAGATACAGCATGTGGATTCCCTCACAAGGGGTAGGAGATGAGCTCTCTTGCTTTGCCATTACCCCCAAGCACAGAATGTACACTATGTTTAAAAAAATAAACCCTATACAAAGCTTGTTTTCTGCATAGCTCTGTCAAAACGTGACCAATTTCAATATAACTTGGAGTATGTCATCCTGAACAAATTTGCAATAAGCCTACACTCACACTGGTCACCTCACCAAAATGACATCACTTCATTACCTGGTTCTCTGTCGTGATGTTTTCTTCAGTGCAAACTGATAGGCCCTGCTGCTTCCTGACTGACGATCAGTTGAGCCCATTTCTCACAATATCTTCAAAACATATTCTGCGTTTACCCTCTTCCATCTCTTTTCTGGAAAATCTTGCACCAGTCTATGAGAACCATAACCTTTCTCCAGATACAAATTTTCAATAAAGATCAGATCCTTCAGACTGAAAACCATAGTAAAGCACAATGGCATCTGCATAATTTATTTATTTGTTACATTTATATCCCACATTTTCCCACCTATTTGCAGGCTCAATGTGGCTTACATAGTACTGGAGGGCGTTCATCAACTCCGGTATGAACAAATACAAAGTTGTGTTTTGGTAGGATAAGGTTCATGTGAAAAGACACATTAGGGAATTGTGGAGCTGAAGAGGTATGTCATGTCCATTACAAGCTTTGGTTTCGTTGTGTTGCAGAGTTTAGGCATTTAGGTTGGATCGGTAGGGTATGCCTTTTTGAACAGGTTGGTCTTTAGTAGCTTCCGGAAGTTTAGGTGGTCATGCGTTGTTTTCACGGTGTATAATTATACTACAGCAAGAGGCCCTCACTGGATGCCCACCGGAAGGGTGGAAGGCCAGATTTTAGGACTCAGGCTGTAAAAATACCAGCTAGGTTTAAAAATCTATGACTGGCTGAGCAAGGACTTGCTTTTCCTACAAGTTAATATGCGTTCTAGTTTAAGATCTATCCACTGGATTAGTGTGATAACCTACTAATGGCCTTATAGATGAGTCTTAACAAAATCAGATACAAATTGAATGTAGCACTTATAAAAATGGAGTTTGTCTTTCTATAAGCTGAAACTGAGATCATAAGATGATAAAAAAAAGAGGTAGTGAAACTGATATGCTAAAAATAAGATGTTCTGGCAGAAGAGAAAACATGTTGACAAAAGAGGAAATTGCGAAATAACTTGCAATAGCTAGAACGGAAGGAGTTGGGTACAGATGTACTTGTGGCCGGATGCGAAAGTATGATCTCAGAAATTGTGAAATATTAGGGAAAAAAAGTGTCCTGCCATAGACTTCTATTGAAAGCAGTGGGTATAAAAGAAGGGAGATTTTGCCTTAGTTTCGGAGTCCTTCCCCAACGCATTGGAAGCAGCGGAGCTCTCTGTCCGGTTATATCCAGAATCTGTTTGATGTCTGTACTTAATTGAACAACTTGGTAAGATTAAAGTCTTCTCTCTGAAATCTATCTCTGTCTTTATTTCCAATTACTCTTTACCTGTCATTTTAACTAGAAACTAAGACACACACACACTTTTTACACTAAATTTTATAGATTTCTAATACCATATATTTATAGACACTTAAATGTACAAGTATCTACTTAGATCCTGATAGACAGAAGACTATGGTCATGGACAGTATCCTAGAGTTATGCCTTCTGGTATCTATACAACAGAGATATCACTGGGATGGAATATCAAAAGGAATTAGGCAGGCGGCCCAAGAGATACTGTATTCCTGGGGCGCAAAGAGGGCCTTAAAATTTACAACGGCTTTTGGTAAAGCATTCCACAGTTGTGTGCTTATGTAGGAAAAACTGGATGCATAAGTTGATTTCTATTTGAGTCCTTTGCAGCTTGGGTAGTGGAGGTTTAGATATGATTGTGTTGATCTGGATGTGTTTCTGGTTGGTAGGTCTATGAGGTCTGTCATGTATCCCAGAGCTTTGCCGTAGATGATTTTATGAACCATGGTGCAGATTTTGAAAGTAATATGTTCTTTGATTGGGAGCCAGTGCAGTTTTTCACGGAGGGGTTTTGCACTTTCAAATCATGTTTTTCCAAATATAAGCCTGGCTGCCGTGTTTTGGGCGGTCTGAAGTTTCTTTATGATTTGTTCTTTGCATCCCGCATAAATTCCATTGCAGTAGTCTACATAGCTTAGTACCATTGATTGTATCAGGTTGCGAAATGTTTCCCTCGGGAAGAAAGAACCAGGCACACCCGTTAAAGAGGGGCCGACCACAACCGGGCTGAAGGCCAGCGAAGACAGAAGTGTAGGGGAGGGTACAGGGAGGGCCAGCTAGAGAGCAGAGGTAGTAGTGGGAGGGAAACAAGGGGTAGCAAGGGGAGGGGACAGGAAAGAAGGGGAGGCGCAAGGGAGTAGGAGAGAGGTATTCGAACTGCACAGGAAGTCCTTTTGAATTTGGATGCAGGAGAAGAGCAACGCTGGGCAGCAGCTCCTGAAATTTTTACAGGCACATGTTTTGTGTCTGCCCTGGGCAGAGCTCGTGCAGAGTACAGCCAAAGAAGCTCTTACAGCAGAGCACGATATTCCAGTGAATTGAGAACAATTTTTACGGTATGTAGACATTTAAAATTTTGTGTGGCTGCAAGGCATTTTAGCTTTCTCCTGCCGACCCTCGTTTAGCTTTTCCAGGATGGCCGGCCATCTCGGGTTAGCCGCCTATCTCACGGGATTACGCACACTAGGCTAGAGTCCCACATACACCGCCCATGGCGCATGGCAGATGGGTTTGCCACAGCGCGGTTGCCATTTTTGGCCGGCCACGCGGTGCTCACAATCTGCAGTGCATAGCATGGCACTGAGGCACGACTCGGAAGACCTTGTGCTTAGCACTGAACCGAAACACCTTTAATGGTACGTCATTTTTGCTCTTCTCCTGCCTCAGCGGCACACCGCACGTTAAGATGCGGTGATGGACTCAGAGGGGCCAGCAGGTAGAGTGGGTAAGGAGGAGGGAAAAGGGGTGGTAGGAGGAGGGGTTCATAGTGTATTCAGGGGGAGGAGGTCATAGTGGGTGGGTGTAAAGAGGGAGGGGGATAGGGGGTTTATTAAGTATAACAGGTTAGGGCTGATGTGGGGGAGGGGGAATAAATACATGGAAAGTGATGTGAAATATGTTTAGAGGGAGCACATTCTGTGATTGATATACTAGAATGTGTTTGTTCAAAGTTAAATGTTCATTCCTGCAATGGCAGTAATTAGTAAAAAGGTTGGAACCACAAAATAGAGGGGTGGGGAGAAGGATAAAAGATAAAACTTTGATGACATAGATGATCATTCAGTTTTTCTTTTCCACAATGAGGTTATGGGCATACTGGAACTGTGTATATCCAAGCAGTTCAATATGTCTGTTTGTTATTGTCATCAATAAAAATGTTGACATATAAGATGCGGTGATGGCCAGCCAATAATACTTGGCCGCCAGTTACACGCTATACGGCAACAGACCTTCGAGCCCCGTTGTGGCCGGCCACGCCGTGTTATCTAATTCGAAAAATTAATGCGTTATAAGCCATCCATGCCAATACGGCGATGGCCGTTGATTGTTCTACAGGCACATGTGTCTAGGCCCATTTCGGTTGATCCGGCAGACCTAGTGCATAGCAAGGCACTGAGGCACGACTCGTAAGACCTTATACACAGCACTGAACCGAAACGCAAACGATCTCAGGGAGACGAAAACACCTTTAACGGTACGTCATTTTTGCTCTTCTCCTGCCTCAGCGGCACACCGCACTTTAAGATGCAGTGATGGCCGGCCAATAATACTTGGCCGACAGTTACACGCTATACGGCAACGGACCTTCGAGCCCCGTTGTGGCCGGCCAAGCCATGTTATCTAATTCGATAAATTAATGCGGTATAAGCCATCCATGCCATTACGGCGACGGACCTTAAGCCCCATTATGGCCGGCCACACCGGATTTTCGATGTAATGCGGCAAAAATGAGTGCAGTATAAGTCGCCCAGGCCACGCAGAGCTATAGAAGCCCTATTGTGGTCGGCCACGCCGTGTTATCTAATTCGGTAAAATTTAGTGCGGTATAAGTCACCCATGTTGTATAAGCCGCCCATGTCACGCAGCACTACGTCCATGCCTTGTTTTCTATTCAGTCGACTACGCTTCATCCTAAACGTTACTTACTGGCGACATATCTGTATGATTGGCCTGCCATGCGATATTTGAGATGCGGGTTTTTGTAGAAACGTCCACATTGCGATCCTCGCTAGTCAGGGTCTTCTCTTGCGGGCCACTTAGGGGGAGTCCAAAATTGGCGGGACATGCACTTCGCCACGGGTTGTAATTACCCACCCATACAGTCGGCCATTAACCTACAGAGGCACGTACAGCAGCGGTGAATTTCAATAAGGCGGCCATTTGCATGAGTGCCGATTGTAAAAACGGCGGCCACTTTCAATACACCGCCCATTTCGACTAGCAGTAACATTTGGAAAAGGCAGCCAGTTTTATGGCGCTAAAATTCACTAGAACGGACATTCCAAATACAAATTTAACCGCAGCAGCCACCTTGGATACCGCACACATGTGTCTTTGACACACTGCATAGGCCGGAACAAATGATATCATATCGTTGGTGCCAGCATAGCGGGACACAGTGCTTAGGGGCGTCGGACAAACATATCGGTTACAGTATGCTACTCCAAGCTGCCGTTAGGACCAGGTCCACGGGGGGAAGGGTTGGTACAACGGTGTTAGTCCTAGAGGACCAGGTGCACTTAGCAGCCATTTTGACTAGAGCGGCCACATGAACTAAAGTGGCTAATTTGAAAACGGTGGCCATTTTGATATAAGGACCACCGGTCTTACTGATTTATCTGCATACGGCGGCCGTTTTGACTACCACGCCAAATTTGAATGTAACGGCCATCGCCAGTGGGGCTTTAGGCCAGCCATTTAGGGAAGGGCACACTGCACAGACAGCACGCAGCTGGATATGTAGCTGTGAGCAAGGAGGGTACAGTTTACACAGGCGCCATAGGATGCACACAGCGATTGGGGAAGCCGGCGTCATCACAATCAGTTATTATGAGGTCATTTTGCTTTAAATTGTCTATTCTTTTAGTCTCTCCATTGCAGTAATGCCATTGTAGTGTGCGAAGGAGACATATACACCAGCAAGGCCAGCCAAGCGGCCCACCAAAACTCCGCCAGCTAAGACGCGGAGTACTGCGACCTAGACCTTAGAAGTCACAGTGGACCTACACCACAAGCACAGATGGTGCAGGGGCCTGCAAGGGAGGTAGCAGCACCACAGACTCCACCTCCACAGTTGCGGGGCTACCGCCAGTACCGGAAGGGGTAAGTCTAATGACAGCACCACACGCAGACGCATGTCATAACTAGATATGCAGTACAGGACGATGAGAACGGGTAACGGAGCCCAATATGGCAGGACAGAATGTGGCACCAGTCGGTGCACAGGGGACCAAGTCAGGATGTGGGAGTACTTAATCACAGGAGCAATCGATATCTTCTCCCTCCTTGTGTGGGAGTTGCATGAGGAGGGTACCATAGGCAGGGATACAGTAACAGATAAGAAGCCCAAGATATTTGGGTCCTTCACGGACTGGTCGTCGGCTGTTCACATACTCTGTCCTGAGTATGTGAACAGCCTACGACTAGTCCATGAAGGACCCGAATATCTTGGGCTTCTTATCTGTTACTGTATCTCTGCCTACGGTACCCTCCTCATGCACTATAGTGAAGGAAACGGAAAGGGGCCTGGACTTGGTGTGGGATATGCAATATAATTTTTAAAGCGCATGAGATATTTAGGGGACAGGCATGGCTTAACTATAATATTAAATTTACAAGAAAGCAGTGCAGACAATCCATTCATATCAGGTCAGCACCAGTGGTAGTCCTTTCAGGCAATGCCATCAGGACAAAGGCAGGACGGAGGCAGCAGACATTGCACCTAGCACCCGACACTCTCGCGCGGGCAGGCACACTGCAGGACAAGGCAGGCTTCCCAGAGACAGGGAACAGCAATCTAGTGACACGGGACAGGGTACTGAGGGAGCTAGCGCTCCCCCCATCAAGCTTAAGAGACAGGAGACAGCAACCTATTAACTCAGGACAGGGTCCGGAAGCCATCAAGCTTCAAGGTTAGTTCGTTACCCTGACAGAACAGGTGCATCACCAGAGGTTTCCAATCAGGTTGCATGATTCCATATTAGAGGTCCAACACCACAGTGACAACACTACCCCAACAATGCATCCTCGATTCACATGCATACCCCAACAATGCATCCTCGATTCACAGGCATTGACAGATTGCTGCAGGCAAGATTACCAAAGAACTATTGCTAGGCTGCATAGCAGGGCTGTTTGCGGACCCGCCATTCAAGGCAACGACAGTGTCTCCGCTAGGCATAATACCAAGGAAGGAGCTGGGGAAAGGTAGGCCCAGTCGTAACTTGTCCCGCCACATAGGAACATCAGTAAATGACTACATTGACCATAGCAGCTGTACAGTACAATATGCATCGGTAGACAACGCCATTCAAATAATTCAGCGGCAAGGCAACTAGGCACATTGGGCCAAGGTGGATGGAGATTCGGCTTTTCGCCCCTTGCCTTTACACCCACAGCCCTTTCCCTTGTTAGGTGTCAGGTTCCATTAGAGGTTTTATTGCGATAAATGTGTACCCATGTGTGGCCATATCTAGTGCGCATACTTCAAACAGCTTAGCATGTTTGTGCATGGGGTAGTGGAGCAACTAGCCCCCGCTAGGTCTCTGGTCCTCTATCTGGAGGACTTCCTGTTCAAAGGCCGGGAATCACAAGAGTGGACAAACGTGTTACAGGTCTTTATCCGCTTGGCACAGAAATTGGACATCCCATTAGCCGTTGAAAAAACAGTAGGCCCACAGCGAATCCTTACGATGTAGGTATTGAATTGGAACTAGATGTTCCAGACTGCCGGCTGACAAAATTGATAAGCTTGCCAGAGTGGTGAATACAGGGTGGCACTGTAAAAAAGCAAGGCTGAAGCAGGTACAGAAACTCCTGGGTCCAGTAAGCTTCGCAATAAGGGTGATTCCCAATAGCTTTAGCAACATCGGGAACAAACAAAGCGCATTTTCATCTCAGACGTACACAGGACATCAAGCGAGATTTAGCAGGTTCTTGGTCCATGGGATTTCATTCTGGCACGATTCACCCACTCTCATGGAAGCCCTGCATTTTCTTTACAAATGCGGCAGATTTACTTCCAGGGAGCGAGGTGCGCAGCAAGCTCGGGTTCCAGCAGGGACCACGTAGGATATCATGTTTCCTGGGGGGACCTGGCATATCTAACAAGTCGATTGTAATTCCCTCAGACAATATGGCAGTAGTTGTCCGCCATGCACTTCCCACAAGTTATGTGCGCAGACAGTTCCACAGCTAAACATATACCAGGCAGGGAGAATGGTTATAGCGGATGCTCTTTCTCGTTTTTAGTACGCAGACCCGGAAATGGGACCCGATGCTGCGATAGTTAACAGACATCTCGCGGACAAGATACACAACCGCACATATAGTCAACACTTAGAAGAGCAGGGTGGTTTCACGCATTTGAGTTTCCACATTGAGTGGAACATTTTCTTTGTTGTGGATTTCACTTGGCTCTCTAGCGTAAGGTTACGGTTGAGTGTAATGCCGAGGATTTTCAGGCTGTCTGAGATAGGGAGGGTGTAAATTTGAGGTGTTTATATTTGTGGGGTTGTCCGCATTGTATTGGGATGAGAGGATGAGACAGTGTTTTTTCTGTATTTTTAGTTGAAATGCATTTGCCCATGAGTCCATGATGTTCAAGCTGAGCTTGATTTCATTGGTGATTTCTGTCATATCATGTTTGTAAGGAATGTATATTGGTGACATCGTCTGCATAGATGAAAGGGTTTAAGCCTTGGTTGGATAAGGATTTGGCCAGTGGGGTCATCATTAGCTTGAAGAGGATCGGTTATAGTGGTGATCCTTGGGGTACTCTGCAGTCAGAATAGCCATACTGGGTCAGACCAATGGTCCATCTAGCCCAGTATACTGCTTCTAACAGTGGCCAATTCAGGTCACAAGTCTCTGGCAGAAACCCAAATAGTAGCAACATTCAATACTACCAATCCATGGGCAAGCAGTAGCTTCCCCCATGTCTCTCTCAATAACAGACTATGGATTTTTCCTCCAGTAACTTGTCCGAACCTTTTTTTAAACAGATACACTAACTAACAAAGAGCATATTGCTTTCAAGATCTGCACCCTGGTCCACAAAATTATTTACGGTGAAGCCCTGGGACACATGACCGATCTCATAGACCTACCAACCAGAAACACAGTCGCAACAACACGGACATACCTAAATCTCCACTAACCAAGCTGTAAAGGACTCAAATACAAATCAACCTATGCATCCAGCTTCTCCTACATAAGCACACAACTGTGGAATGCATTACCAAAAACTGTCAAAACAACGTATGACCACCTCAACTTCCAGAAGCTACTAAAGACCAACCTGTTCAATAAGGCATACCCTACTGACCCAACTTAAGTGCCTGAACCCTGCAGCACAATGTAACTAAAGCTCATAATGAACACTACATAATTCTCCTTCTCTGATTCACAATGTGTCTGTAACATATGAACCTCATTCGACTATAACATCACTTTGTACTTGTTTCTCTACCGGAGTTGGCAAACGCCTTCACGGTACAATGTAAGCCACATTGAGCCTGCAAATAGGTGGGAAAATGTGGGATACAAATGCAACAAATAAATACTGTTACCACATCCTCCAGCAACAAGTTCCAGAGCTTAACTATTCTTTGAATGAAAAAATATTTCCTCCTATTTGTTTGAAAAGTAATTCCATGTCATTTCATTCAGTATTCCCTGGTCTTTGTACTTTTTGAAAGTGTGAAAAATCGATTCACTTTTACCCCTATGACTATGGTCCAAATCCATCTCCCCACTTCATACCCCTATCACCCTGGCCTGATCCCCAATATAATGATATTTCACAGTACTTACTGAGTCTTACCTCTCTGTTTACAAAGCTGCGCTAGCACCGACACAGACCATTTACTTTGAATAGACTGTGTCGGCATTGCCACATAGCTTTGTAAACAGAGGGTTAATGTCTGTTAGTTAAGCAGTGGAAGGGCCGAGGGGTACCACTGTTGAGCTGTGCTTAGACAGGGCATCAGCTGGCCTTAATCCAGCCCTATTTCTCTGGATTTGTCTGAAAGTGTTTCTCGGGTTTTGTTGGCTTCCAGTAGAGTATCAACTAGCAGGTCATGAGTTTTGCCATCATTTTATTGCGTTGCTTATAGGGTCCACCAAGGTGAAGGATTCTGCTAGTACAAGTTGTATTATGTGTGGTAGTAGTGGTGGTTGGGGAGATTGGGGGGGCAGGGAGGAGAGGGAATCAGAGAGGCCCCCCTCCCTTATTTCTGCCCTGGGCCCCAGAAGGTCTAAAACCAGTCCAGCATATAGCGCAACCCCACTCCATTTTGATTCACTCTCTCATTGTGATATAAATTGTACCCTGATAACACAGTGTCCCATTTATTGTCCTCCTTCCACCAGGTCTCTAAGATGTGTGTTATATCTACCTCTTCATTTATGCTCTAACTCACCCGTCTTATTTTTTAAGCTTCTAGCATTCTAGCATATAGACACTTCAAACTGTGTTTTTCTTGCATCTACAAGCTGCTTAGAAGTTGATGGGGATCATTTGCATTTTTATGGTGTTCACCCTTTAAACACTGCTGGCTTGCTTTCACCATTATTGAAACCTCTCTATTGGGCTTCTCTAAAGATCCTGTTTCAATAGTATCCTTCAAGGATACTCCACACTGAACCATGCTCTGCTGGGCAACTGTCAGCTCCCCCCCCCCCCCCCCCCCCCCACCCCAATTTTAGTTTACAAGCTGCTCTATCTCCTTTTTAAATGTTAACACCAGCAGCCTGGTTCCATCTTGCTTAAGGTGGAATCCATCCTTTCAGAACAGGTTCCCCCTTTCCCATGATGCTGCCCAATTCCTGACAAATCTAAATCCCTCATCTCTGCACCATCATCTCAACCACGCATTGAGACTTCAGAGCTCTGCCTGTCTCTTGGGTCCTGCGTGTGGAACAGGGCGCATTTTTGAAAATACTACCCTGCAGGATCTGGATTTCAGCTTTCTACCTAAGAGCCTAAATTTGGCTTCCAGAACCTCCCTCCCACATTTTCCTATGTCATTGATACCCTGATGTACCAAGACAGCTGGCTCCTCCCCAGCACTATCTAAAATCCTATACATGTGAACCGTGAGATCCGCCACCTTCGCATCAGGCAGGCAAGTGATCAGGCGAGCCTCATGTCCATCAGCCATCCAGCTATCTACATTTCTAATGATCAAATCACCAACTACAACAGTTGTCCTAACTCTTCCCTTATAGGTCTTTGAACAATTGTCCTTCCTTGTTGAATAGTCCTCTTGTTTTGCACCCAAGACAGGCAGGGCTCCATCAGTTCCACAGTACTGAAACAGTAGTTACTGCATTTCTCAGTGAACTCCATGCCGCTTTAGATAAAGGTGATACTGTACCAGTTATTTCCCTAGACCTTTCAGCTGCCTGTGACCTAGTGGATCATTCATTTCTTCTCTCCCACATCACAATTTGGGTTTGCTGGGTTTGTTTTCAATCGATTCATCTCTTTCCTGGCTGCCTTCCCCTCATTCTATTAATTGCAGTGTTCCAAAGGGATCTATTCTTTCACTGCTCCTCTAACATCTACATCAGTTCCCTAGCATAACATCAAAGCTTTTCTGTAAACTGCCGATATTTTGTTGATTTTCCCAACCCCTCCTACTGATATTGCCCTTGATCCACTACAGCATTGCCTCGACTCTCTGGCTTCATGGTTAAAAGATCACAAACTAGTTTTAAATCCTGACAAGACAGTAGCTTGTTAGATCTCTGGAGCATTATCTCAGACCACAATGCCCTTAAGACTTTTAACCTACCAATGACTCTTGACTTGTCATTTAGCAATCTGGGGGTGACTGATTCCAAATTAAATTTTCAAAAACAAATCTCTGCAGTAGTTTCAGCTGGTTTTCTGTCTCTCTGTAGATTATGCTACCTGTGCATTTTTGTTGATTTTTCAGCATTCCAAACTCTTATATAGGCTTTCCTGATATCCTGGCTAGATTGTTTATAATCTATGCTGTTATCCCTTCCTATCAAGCCAAACACATGCAGGCTCTCCAGAACTTTACCTTCATCTACACTGGCTCCCCTTCCACTATCGAGTTATTTTAAAGATTTTTTTGTCTTACCCATAAATCCTATCTTAGTGTCCCACTCTACCTTTCGTCTTTGACGCTCCCTTATACCTCTATGAGGTCACTTAGATCCCTGGACTCTCATCCCTTTAAAATAGCAGCTAGGTTAGCAGAGTATACATTATAGAATTTCTGGGTCTATAAGGCTAATGTTAGACTTGAAGGGCTCCTCCATAGTGTGTAGGTCATTATTACATTGGACTTCGTGAAAATCCACTATTTCTGGGATAAGCAGTATAAAATGTTTTGTACTTTTTTGGGATCTTGCCAGGTATTTGTGACCTGGATTGGCCACTGTTGGAAACAGGATGCTGGGCTTGATGGACCTTTGGTCTGTCCCAGTATGGCAATACTTATGTACTTATCAAATCTGTTTCCTCACTTTGATTATAATAGGATAAGACTAGCTACTAGCCCAAATCCTACCCCTGATTTGGATGCCCTGCATGGAAAAAAAAGTCTTTAAAATGGACTTTGAAAATAGCAATTTGGATGTTTTGGCAAAAAAAAAGTCCATCTTCCGCTTTCTGCCACTTTTTGGATGTTTTTTTCTGTTTCAAAGATGACCTCCATAATATATAGAAAAGCTTTTAACAAAGTCCCTCATGACTCCTGAGAAAATTAAAAAGACAGGGATAGTAGGTAATGATCTACTATGGATTGGGAACTGGTTAGGAGTCACCATCTAGGAAAAAGATCTAGGTATCTTCATGAACATGGAGCAATCTTCTCTTCAGTTTGCTTCAGCAGCCAAAAGCAAACAAAATGTTAGGAATTGTTCTGTACAATTCTGATCACTGCATCAGTGCATCTCAAAAAAAGATATAGCAAAATTAGAAAACACAGAGAAGAATGACTAAAATGATTAAGAGGATGAACGATTCTCACATGAGGAAAGGCTAAAGAGGTTAGGGCTCTTTGGCTTGAAGAAGAGCTTAGGGGGGATATGAAAGAGTAGAATGGAATGGGAAAAGGTAAAGTTGGTTGCTTTTACAAAAGCATAAAGTCTAGGGACGTGCAATGAAGTTACTAAATGTAGTATATTTAGAACAAATCAGAAAAATATTTTTTTACTCAACGCATATTTCAAGTCTGGACATAATTGCTGGAGGATGTGGTAAAACCCACTCCAGCCTCTTTCCATATAGGAAACCTTTGTGTTTATCATATGCATTTTTGAATTGTTACTGTTTTCATCTCCACCACCTCCCGCGGGAGGGCATTCCAGGTATCCACCACTCTTTCCATGAAAAAGTAGTTCCTGATGTTACTCATAAGTCAATACCCTCTGCAACCTCAGTTCATGTCCTCTAATTCTACTGCTTTCCCTTCTCTGGGAAAGATCTGCATGCATATTTCTTTCAAATATTTAACATCTGTATCATATCACCCCTTGCCCGCCTTTCCTCTAGGGAATACATATTCAGTTCTTCAAGTCTCTCTTCTTTCTTTCCTCTTGTGAATAATTGTTGTGTTTCATTTAAATAAACCTTTCATTGTTATTATAGTTAGTAACATGTGTTTTGGAGACTACAAGTACATATAAAGGGGGAGTTAGAGAACAGGTCACCTGGAAGGGAGGCATGTCTGTTATAGCCAGAGTGCTTAATGAAGTTATTCCAATAACTGTCTCCCTTTTACCATTATTGATACCCCCACAGTGCAGTTACCTTTTCCACCCTTAAACATGGATCTCCAGCCCCCACCTGAGGGAACTGTGAAATCAAGTACAAAGGTTGCTCAGAGTGGGGCCTCCATCATCACACTTAAGTACCAAATATTCCAAACAAGTTGATGAGGTGTTTTGTTTTGTTTGTCTAACTGCAGTGTTTAAGCTAATGCATTGTCACTTTTTTCAACAGTCAGTTCTATCCCAGCCTCTTAAAGAAAGCCTGGAGTCTTCCTGCTTCACACTAGGCTAATGTCCTACTGGATCTGATTATTCACTTTCAAGATGTGCAAGGAATGTTCTCTAATCCTTGCACGTTCTCTATGGGAAAGTTTGGGATGGTGATTTTGGGATGATGATTTTCAATCAACAAAAAACAAATTTAAAATAACATAGAATTAAAGTATAATAAAACAAACTTTCAATCAAAAGGAATATTAACAGCCACACTGCTCCAAACAGCGCACATAGAACAGCAAATTTCTTTTATCTTTCATCTCTAAGCCACCTCACTCTGTCTATGGGCACAGGCACATCCCTTGAGATTTTCTGTTCATCATTCACCACCAGGTGGCCACCCACTGTAGGACCTTCAAAATCTAATCTCTCAGGCACTTCATGAGATCAACTTCTTCCAAAACTCTCCCATATGCTCCCTTGAGCCCCTCAGGTGTCAAACTGCTTTATACTCCCTGATGTGCTGCTTTGCTGCCACTATACATACTCCTATTATGGAAGATCATACTTCGTTCTTTCATGAAATCTGACTGTCAGGCAGATCAGGCAAATGGATACTCTGGCTCACATGAATCAGTTGTTGTGTACTATTCTCCTTTACCCATTCCAACCCTTTCCTTCAAAGGGGGTTTTTCTCAGGCATCTAATAGAATGTAATAGGCCAGGCTCCACAAGGCTTTTACTCCCGATTCTTTGGAGAACTGCATCCAACCTTCTCATATCTATGGGGAAGAAGTCTCTGGTTCTCCCCTATCTCGATGGACACTCCATTGCGGGAAACACTGAAAACTCAATAGCTTCTTTCTCTGAACTATGATACTTCATTAAGGGACCCTTTTACTAGGCTGTGAAAGCGTCTACGTGTGCCCAACGCATGCCAAAATGGAATTAACACTTGGCTACCGCGTGGCTCTTGCAGTAATTTTATTTTTGGCGCACATCTGATACGCGTGTCCAAAACAATAATTTTTGTTTTCAGATGCTTGCCAAGTGGCATTTTGATGTGTGCAGGTCATTACCGCCCGGTTACCCATGAGACTTTATCGCTAGGTTAATGGCTGGCAGTAAGGTCTCAGACACAAAATGGACGTGTGGCAACTTTCATTTTGCCGCATGTTCATTTTCGGCAAAAATTTTATAAAGGCATTTTTTTTCAGGTGCGCTGAAAAATGGATCTGCGCATGCCCAAAACCCGCACCTACGCTACCACGTGCCATTTTTCAGTGCACCTTAGTGAAAGAATCCCAAAGTAACTCCCTCCTCCTCTTGAACATTTCAGCCCATTTGCTTTCATACTACCTTGGCTGGAGCCCCACCACGCATACTGAGAACCATCACAACAGTAATACCTCTGGTTACTGGGCCCATCTGCCTGACAACCAGAGTTCCAAATGCTATTCTGATTCACTTGCACAACCCCTGCAGAGTTTGCATTCCCTCTGTCTTACTAGGTTTAAAAAAGGTTTGGATTATGGATTAACCTTTTAAAAAAGGTAAGGAAATGTTCATAGTCTGTTATTAAGATGGACATGGGGGAAGCCACTGCTTGCCCTGGGATTGGTAGCATAGAATGTTGCTACCAATTGGGTTTCTGACCTGGATTGGCCATGGTTGGAAAAAGGATACTGGGCTAGATGGACCATTGGTCTGACTCAGTACTGTTATTCTTATCTTCTTAAGTTCTTATATTCACCTATTCAGGATAGGAATAAGACTTAAGCAAGCAGGCACATCCCTAAGGTGTTTTAGAGTTTTCAGGTAAGTGAAACATGAAGATGCATAAAGACTATACTGTAAACACTATACTGTAATGATGGCCTATACCTCTCTTTGGTAGGAAAGAGGCTCCTTAGTGAGAAATTCAGTCAAGCTATTTCAAAATGTTTAAACAGAACCAGCTGAGTTCAAGAAGTCACCTCAGCAAAAACAAAAGTTGGACAACAGTGGAAGAAATAATAAAATAAACCATCTTAGCAAACCATTTATCAGCAAGTAAGCGGAAGGGAAGACTAGGCAAAAAGCTACGCAAAGGGTGAAAGCATCAATAAAATATAGTTGGAAAGCAATGAGCAACAAAGTGCAGGATCAGTAAGCCCTGATGTTAGAGGCAGACTTAGATCTTCTTGCTATCACAGAGATATGGTTTAATGACTCCCATGAATGGGAAGCAACCATACTGGGCTATAATCTCTTTACGAAGGATAGAGATGGCCAAAAAGGTGGAAGACTAGCACTGTATGTGAAAAACAATATAAAAGGAGCTGAAATTCAGGGCAACTGAGGAAAGGAGGAAGTGATATGGATTGCCTTAAAGACACAGCTGTCATCTACAGACCTTCAACACAAACAGAAAATCTAGACAAAGATCTAGTAATAGATATCCAAGGGCTGGGGATGAAAGGGAAGGTGCTGTTGCTGGGAGATTTCAACTTGCTGGATGCATAAGTACATAAGTAATGCCATACTGGGAAAGACCAAGGGTCCATCGAGCCCAGCATCCTGTCCACGACAGCGGCCAATCCAGGCCAAGGGCACCTGGCAAGCTTCCCAAACGTACAAACATTCTATACATGTTATTCCTGGAATTTTGGATTTTTCCAAGTCCGTTTAGTAGCGGTTTATGGACTTGTCCTTTAAGAAACCGTCCAACCCCTTTTTAAACTCTGCTAAGCTAACCGCCTTCACCACTTTCTCCGGCAACGAATTCCAGAGTTTAATTACACGTTGGGTGAAGAAAAATTTTCTCCGATTTGTTTTAAATTTACTACACTGTAGTTTCATCGCATGCCCCCTAGTCCTAGTATTTTTGGAAAGCGTGAACAGACGCTTCATATCCACCTGTTCCACTCCACTCATTATTTTATATACCTCTATCATGTCTCCCCTCAGCCGTCTCTTCTCCAAGCTGTATAGCCCTAGCCTCCTCAGTCTTTCTTCATAGGGAAGTCGTCCCATCCCCGCTATCATTTTAGTCGCCCTTCGCTGCACCTTTTCCAATTCTACTATATCTTTCTTGAGATGCGGCGACCAGAATTGAACACAATACTCAAGGTGCGGTCGCACCATGGAGCGATACAACGGCATTATAACATCCTCACACCTGTTTTCCATACCTTTCCTAATAATACTCAACATTCTATTTGCTTTCTTAGCCGCAGCAGCACACTGAGCAGAAGGTTTCAGTGTGTTATCGACAACGACACCCAGATCCCTTTCTTGGTCCGTAAAACCTAACGTGGAACCTTGCATGACGTAGCTATAATTCGGGTTCTTTTTTCCCACATGCATCACCTTGCACTTGCTCACATTAAACGTCATCTGCCATTTAGCCACCCAGTCTACCAGTCTCGTAAGGTCCTCTTGTAATTTTTCACAATCCTGTCGCGATTTAACAACTTTGAATAACTTTGTGTCATCAGCAAATTTAATTACCTCGCTAGTTACTCCCATCTCTATATCATTTATAAATATATTAAAAAGCAGCGGTCCTAGCACGGACCCCTGAGGAACCCCACTAACTACCCTTCTCCATTGTGAATACTGCCCATTTAACCCCACTCTCTGTTTCCTATCCTTCAACCAGTTTTTAATCCACAATAGGACATTTCCTCCTATCCCATGACCCTCCAATTTCCTCTGTAGCCTTTCATGAGGTACCTTGTCAAACGCCTTTTGAAAATCCAGATACACAATATCAACCAACTCCCCTTTGTCCACATGTTTGTTCACTCCTTCAAAGAATTGAAGTAAATTGGTCAGGCAAGATTTCCCCACACAAAAGCCGTGCTGACTCGGTCTCAGTAATCCATGTCCTCGGATGTGCTCTGTAATTTTGTTTTTAATAATAGCCTCTACCATTTTCCCCGGCACCGACGTCAGACTCACCGGTCTATAATTTCCCGGATCTCCCCTGGAGCCTTTTTTAAAAATGGGCGTTACATTGGCCACCCTCCAATCTTCCGGTACCATGCTCGATTTTAAGGATAAGTTGCATATCAATAGCAGTAGCTCCGCAAGCTCGTTTTTCAGTTCTATCAGTACTCTAGGATGAATACCATCCGGTCCAGGAGATTTGCTACTCTTCAGTTTGCCGAACTGCCCCATTACGTCCTCCAGGTTTACCGTGAAGTCAGTAAGTTTCTCCGACTCGTCCGCTTGAAATACCATTTCCGACACCGGTATCCCACCCAAATCTTCCTCGGTGAAGACCGAAGCAAAGAATTCATTCAGTCTCTCCGCTACGTCTTTGTCTTCCTTGATCGCTCCTTTTACCCCTCGGTCATCCAGCGGCCCAACCGATTCTTTTGCCGGCTTCCTGCTTTTAATATACTGAAAAAAATTTTTACTATGTTTTTTTGCCTCTAATGCTATCTTTTTTTCATACTCCCTCTTGGCCTTCTTAATCTGCGCCTTGCATTTGCTTTGACACTCCTTATGCTGTTTCTTGTTATTTTCAGACGGTTCCTTCTTCCATTTTCTGAAGGCGTTTCTTTTAGCCCTAATAGCTTCCTTCACCTCACTTTTCAACCAGGCCGGGTGTCTTTTGGACTTCCGTCTTTCTTTTCTAATTCGCGGAATATGTATGGCCTGGGCCTCCAGGATGGTATTTTTGAACAGCGTCCACGCCTGTTGTACAGTTTTTACTCTCTCAGTTGCCCCCCTAAGTTTTTTTTTTACCGTTCTTCTCATTTTATTATAGTCTCCTTTTTTAAAGTTAAACACTAACGTATTTGACTTTCTGTGTACAGTTACTTCAAGGTCGATGTCAAAACTGATCATATTATGGTCACTGTTATCAAGCGGCCCCAGTACCATAACATCCCTCACCAGATCATGCGTTCCACTAAGGACCAAGTCTAGAATTTTTCCTTCTCTCGTTGGCTCCTGTACCAGTTGCTCCATAAAGCTGTCCTTGATTTCATCAAGGAATTGTATCTCTGTAGCGTGTCCCGATGTTACATTTACCCAGTCTATATTTGGATAATTGAAGTCACCCATTATTATCACATTGCCCATTTTGTTCACGTCTCTGATTTCTTTTATCATTTCTGTGTCTACCTGCTCATCCTGGCGAGGCGGACAGTAGTACACTCCTATCACCATTTTTTTTCCCTTTTATACATGGAATTTCAACCCACAGTGATTCAAAGGTGTGATTTGTGTCCTGCTGAATTTGTAATCTATCTGAGTCAAGGCTCTCGTTAATATACAATGCTACCCCTCCACCAGTCCGGTCCACCCTATCATTACGATATACTTTGTACCCCGGTATGACAGTGTCCCACTGGTTATCCTCCTTCCACCAGGTCTCAGTAATGCCTATTATATCCAATTTTTCATTTAGTGCAATATATTCCAACTCTCCCATCTTATTTCTTAGACTCCTAGCATTTGCATATAGACATTTCAGAGTATGTTTGTTGTTCTTATTTGCATGATGCTTAGTACCTGACACTATTGATTTGACATCTTTTGTCTGATCTTTAGTTGTATTTAAGGGCACCTGGCCTACCACGGTCTGTTGTGCAACCTCACTATCCATAAACCCTATCTTCCCTGTTTGTGAGGTATCTTTGCAAGATACCTTTTCCCGAACCATGCGCTTTTGAGCGACTGTCGGCCTTCCCCCCATTTCTAGTTTAAAAGCTGCTCTATCTCCTTTTTAAATGCCGACGCCAGCAGCCTGGTCCCACCCTGGTTAAGGTGGAGCCCATCCTTTCGGAATAGGCTCCCCCTTCCCCAGAATGTTGCCCAGTTCCTAACAAATCTAAAACCCTCCTCCCTGCACCATCGTCTCATCCACGCATTGAGACTCTGGAGCTCTGCCTGTCTCTTGGGCCCTGCACGTGGAACAGGTAGCATTTCAGAAAATGCTACACTAGAGAATCTGGATTTGAGCTTTCTACCTAAGAGCCTAAATTTGGCTTCCAGAACCTCTCTCCCACATTTTCCTATGTCATTGGTACCCACATGTACCAAGACAGCGGACTCCTCCCCAGCACTATCTAAAATCCTATCTAGGTGACGCGTGAGGTCCGCCACCTTCGCACCAGGCAGGCAAGTCACCAGGCGATCCTCACGTCCACCAGCCACCCAGCTATCTATATGCCTAATGATCGAATCACCAACTACAACAGCTGTCCTAACCTTTCCCTCCCGGGCAGCACTTGGAGACATATCCTCAGTGCGAGAGGATAGTACATCCCCTGGTGGGCAGGTCCTGGCTACTGGAGTACTTCCTACTTCACCAGGGTGATGCTCTCCTTCTAGGAGACCTCCCTCCTCCAAGGTAGCACAAGGGCTACTAGACTGGAGGTGGGACCTCTCTACAACATCCCTGTAGGTCTCCTCTATGTACCTCTCTGTCTCCCTCAGCTCCACCAAGTCTGCTACTCTAGCCTCAAGAGAACGGACATGTTCTCTAAGAGCTAGGAGCTCTTTGTTTGCATCGGGCGCAAACATATGACATCTCACCAACTGGGAGATAATCATACATGTGACACTCAATGCAAAAGACTGGATAGCACCCCTCTCGCTGCTGTACTGCTGACTCCATCTTAGTGTTTTTGAGTTTTCCAATATTTTAAAACTTGCTACAGTATTAAGGATATTAGCCTAATATAAAAGTGTCTTTTACTTTATATAGTGTATTGTATGATTTTAGATGCAGATTGGTATGTTCCATCTGCAGAATTGGAAAGAAAGAGAGAGAGAGAGAGAGTGGATGCCTTTCAAAATGCTCTCAGACAAATGGTGACAGAACCCACCAGAGAAGAGGTGATGCTACATCTCATGCTCACAAACTGGTAAAATGTGTCCAATGCCTGGGTGGGGAGTAGTGATCATTACAACGTATGGTTTAATATAGAAGCTAAAAGGAAGTGTAGACACCAAAACTCAGTCCTGGATTTCTAACATGCTGACTAATAAAATGAGACAATACCTGAGGAAAGAGCTAGCAGGATGGAAGGATATAAGAAAAGTGGAAAGTCAGTGGTCCAAGCTGAAAGATGCAATAAAAATAGCAATGGATCTTTATGTAAGAACCTAAGAACATGTATGAACATAAGAATAGCCATACTGAGTCAGACCAATGGTCCATCTAGCCCAGTATCCTTTTTCCAACAGTGACCAATCCAGGTCACAAGTACCTGACAGAAACCCAATTAGTAGCAACATTCTATGCTACCAATCCCAGGGCAAGCAGAGGTTTCCCACATGTCCATCTCAATAACAGACTATGAACGTGTCCAAATGTTTTTTAAACCCAGATACTCTAACAGCTGTTACCACATTCTCCTGCAGCAAGTTACAGACCTTAACTATTTTTTGAGTGCAGAAATATTTCCTCTTATTTGTTTTAAAAGTATGTCCATGTAATTTCATTTAGTGTCCTCTGGTCTTTGTACATTTTGAAAGAGTGAAAAATTGTTTCATTTTTACCCATTGTACATCACTCTTTTCCAAGCTGAAGGGATACCCAGAAGCTTAGCCGGTGGTGGGAGGCAGGGCTGGTGGTTGTGATTTGGAATTCTACCCCAGTTCAAATTCAAATACTTCTTAATTACATAATATTTAGGAAAGCGCTAAAAACTTACCTATTTAGCAAATATATGGAAGATTAGTAGTACATGCTTGTAGATAAGTACATGAGTATTGCCAAACTGGGACAGACCAAAGGTCCACCAAGTCTAGAATCCTGTTTCTAACAGTGGCCAATCCAGGTCACAAGTACCTGGCAAGATCCCAAAACAGTACAATACATTTTATGCTGCTTATTCTAGAATATGCAGTAGATTTTCCCCAAGTCCATTTTAATAATGGTCTATGGACTTTCCTTTAGGAAGCCATCCAAGCCTTTTTTTAAACTCCGCTAAGCTAACTGCTTTTACTACATTCATTTGGCAACAAATTCCAGAGTTTAATTACACTTTGAGTGAAGAAATATTTTCTCTGATTTGTTTTAAATTTACTACTTTGTAGCTTCATTGCGTGCACCCTAGTCCTAGTATTTTTGGAAAGAGTAAACAAGCGATTCACATCTACCCATTCCACTCCACTCCACTCCACTCATATCTCCCCTCAGCCTTCTTTTCTCCAAGCTGAAGAACCCTAGCCATTTTAGCCTATCATCATAGGGAAGTCGGCCCATCCCATTTATCATTTTCGTCGCCCTTCTCTGTACCTTTTCCAACTCCACTATATCTTTTTTGAGATGCAGTGACCAGAATTGAACACAATATTCAATGTGTGGCCGCACCATGGAGCGATACAAAGGCATTATAATGTCCTCATTTTTGTTTTCCATTCCTTTGCTAATAATATCTAACATCCTATTTGCTTTCTTAGCCACTGCCGCACACTGAGCAGAGGGTTACATAGTATCATCAACAATGACACCTAGATTCATTTCCCAGTCGGTGACTCCTAATGTGGAACCTTGCATTACCTAGCTATAATTCAGGTTACTCTTTCCCACATGCATCACTTTGCACTTGCTCACATTAAACGTCATCTGCCATTTAGATGCCCAGTCTTCCACTTTCTTAAGGTCCTCTTATAATTTTTCATAATCCTCTTGCGATTTAACAACTTTGAGTAACTCTGTGTCGTCAGCAAATTTATTTACCTCACTAGTTACTCCCATCTTTAGATCATTTATAAATATGTTAAAAAGCAGTGGTCCCAGCACAGACCCCTGGGGAACCCCACTATCTACCTTTCTCCATTGAGAATACTGACCATTTAACCTTAATCTCTGTTTTCTGTTATTATATTAGTTGCTAATTTATTGGTTGTTGTTTTTTATGTAACCCACCTTGATTCCAGGTTGATTTAGGCAGGATATAAATAACAGGAATAGAATAGAAAGCAGTATACTTACACATGTCAAAATTTTGGTCCTCTGTAATTGCCCTCCATCCAAGATAATCAAGATTTAGAAATGGACATAGTACTGAAACAGCACTTTTTTCAATGCTGAATGCTATTGTTTTGCATCTAGATCAGGGGTTCTCAACCCAGTCCTTGGGACACACCCAAGCCAGTCTGGTTTTCAAAATATCCACAATGAATATGCATGAGATGGATTTGCATATAAGAGGCAGTCCGTGCAAATTTATCAGATTCTGCGCATTCCTTCAAATCTCAATTGAAAAATTGAGACAGTGTGTTATTAGAATGTTATCTAGACTGAAAGGATTACTGAATGAAGCACATTTTTGAACATTATTCCAGAGTCTGATTGTGCCTGATTTCAACTATCCCAATGTAGGGTTAGCCCAATCATCCTTGTAGGCATTGCAAGAAGCCCAGAATACTATGGCACATGTGTTATTAAGGGTTGCACTCTATAAGCATATAACACCTGTAACACTTCTACTGGCTTCCTATTATATGGTGTTCCCAATTTAAAATCTTGACACTGATTCATAAGACTTTGTGCAAAGAAACATCTTTATGTATTGCATCTCTATTGCATATCTGTAGATCATCTTGTTAATTATGATCGGTGAATAAAGTTCTTCTTGAGGTTTCTTCATTCCAACAAGTTCAGTATGCACATTTACGTATCAGGATTTTTTCTCTGGCAGGCCCAGAACTATAGAATTCTCTTCCTCCAAAATTAAGAGCAATTACATCATCGTTGATTCTTGCAAGAGTTTAAAGGCTCATTTATTTAAGCAAGTATTTTCTGAAAGGGTCCAGTAGTCACTGATATTAAGCTGAGTAGAGGCAATACTACAAATTTTATTAAAGAGCCAAGTGAAAGCACTTAGCATTGTATGCTATGGTAGATAATAAGGGGGGTGATCGGGGGGGATAGAGGGGGAGGAGGGGTATTGGAGGGGATATATAAAATGCACAGCTTGGTGAATTGTATTGAAGTTGTGTTTATATTGCTCTTTTCTATTTGAGACACTTTTCACCAATAAAAACATTTAAACAAAATGTTTTATTACATACTAGTAAGAAAGGCCCGTTTCGAAACGCAATGAAACGGGCGCTAGCAAGGGAAATCCCCACCCATCCTCCCTCCCTGCCGAGTTCCATACCCCCCTCTGTCCCTCCGTTTCTCCGTCCCTGGCAAGTTGCAGACCCCCTCCCTCCCAGTTCAAAGCTCCGTTCACGCCCCTCCCACTGAATTGAACCCCCCCCTTGGCGTTACTGCCTGGCCCCCCCCCCATGGCGCGACCCTCTGGACACCAGCCTGTCGTCCGGAAAATTTACAAACCCTTCACGGAAGTGGGTGGAGCTTGGGGGCTTCATTAGAACGTTGGAGTTGCGAATTATGTCCGGATGGGGCGTGGCTGAAGGCGGGTGTTTGAGTGAGAGTGAGTGGTGCTGGACAGCCTACAACAGTACAGGGCTTCAGTGTTTCCCTGCACACAGTGAGCTTCAGAGTTGGAGGTGAGAATTATTTATATACATTTTGTGACTCATTTAAACTGTCAGATAATATAGGTTATAAATTTTGTAAATAAACAGATTGCTTTATTTTTCACACCATTGTAAACTTTGATTTGGATTTATTTGTTCGCTATACATCCCTAACCTTGTGTGTCAACTATTTTTTATCAGTTATTTTTAAAATTCTATGTCCATGTCTGTCATATCTTGATTTGGTGGTATTATACATCAGACAGGATCAAAATCATGTTCTCTGGGTCCACAGATCTATGTTGGAGATGTGGCAAAGATGTGGGTTCCTTTTTTCATATTTGGTGGACATGTGACCTTGTGCGGGGGTTTTGGCAGGCTATTACGCAATGTATGTCCACAACTTGGGGCACACAGTGCCCATGTGATCCTAAGTGGTGTTTGCTTGATCTAGGCAATCGAAAGGGTCTAAAATGGCAATGGAGGCTTAAACACCTCTGTTTTGCTGCAGTAAAGATTGTAATTGCTGCCCATTGGAAGTAGGACAAAGGCCCTACATTATTTACAGTAGTTGGATCCTGAAATTAAAGTTGATGAGAAAACTAGAGAAATTAACGGATCGATGGGTGGGTTGGTTTGACCCATTGACAGATGAGTGGACTCACCTGGATTGATTATTGCAAAATTATTGAAGGGGAGGGGGGGATATTATGTTAACGTATTGTTGTATGCTATGTCCATTGACTATTTTCTATGGGTTTTCTGTTTTATATTGAAAACTAGTTAAAAAAAGGCCCATTTCTGACACAAATGAAACGGGCACTAGCAAGGTTTTCTTTGGCTCCCCTGCAGCCACCCATGTCCAACGACCCTCCTCTCCCCCTGCAGCCACCCATGTCCAGCGACCCTCCTCTCCCCCTGCAGCCACCCATGTCCAGCAACCCTCCTCTACCCCTGCGCCCACTGCAGCCACCCATGTCCAGATAACCTCCTCTCTCCCCTGACCCCCTCCTGCCACCCATGTCCAGCGACCCTCCTCTCTCTCCTGCCCCCCTGCAGCCACCCATGTCCAGTGACCCCCCTGCCCCCCTGCAGCCGCCCATGTCCAGCGACCCTCCTCTCTCCCTTGCCCCCCCCTGCAGCCACCCATGTCCAGTGACCCTCCTCTCTCCCCTGCCCCCCCCTCCAGCCACCCATGTCCAGCGACCCTCCTCTGGACATAGTTCAGCTGTGAGGCATGTTTTTTTTTCCCCAGGTTCTGAAGTTGACATCATAATGACTACGATGAGGTCAGCCTGATCTACAGAGCCTAGCAGACCAACTCAGAATGAACCACAGTCCCAGGCAAGTCATAACGTTGGAGGTGAGAATTATTATATAGGATGGCCATATTTGTTCTTATTACTCATTAATAAACATTAATTGTTAAACACTATGTTCAGTTATCAATAATATGATCTATAAACTGATATGATGTGTATAACAAATAACAGTATAACAAATGCTCGAAAAAAATTTTTGTGGTCGTTTATAAAATGTATTCTTATCATGGAGAGCCCGATATGCTGTTTGCTCAGGACCCACCAAAGGATTTATCTGCATCTGCTCCAGTTAACTCATAGTTACTCCTTAGAATGTAGCTTTTTCAACGATCTGGTCCTTCCCAGCTTCACACCCACCCCTTCTTTCTCTCACGTTCAAAGAACCTGTGACAAAAAAAGCAGTATTCTCTTGCCTTCCCTTTTTCATATACAGAGCTCGGAAAACATCAATCCTTGGAGCTCTGGGCAGTACACTATCGATTCATACCCATTAACAGGAAGCCCAGTATCACCTTAACTCAGTTTCCCAATTCATATGGGTTATAATTTTAGAAAGACCATCATTCTATTTCCAGGATTTTTCCTGGAGATGAGTACCCCCACCTCTCCATTGAACCTTTTACAACTCCCTGTCAAGGGTAAAGGCAAAGATGAATGCGAGGATGCACAAATGGTGTTGGCTTCCTGCACCATAGGATGATTTTTCAAGGGCTGCTGAGCAGAGATGGTGTCCATCTATCAAAGGAGGAAAGAATTTTCTCCAGCAGCAAACTGGCTAACCTACTGGGACTGGGTGATCAAAGCCCCCCAAGTAAGTGAAGCATTAAATTCCGCTACACAAATGGGAAAAAGGGGCAACATCAGGAAAGCAATGTATACTAATGACTGTAGTTATGGGAAATAAAATTCTGGATCTAGACACTATGATGGAAGAGGCCAATTTGGATTTGGTAGTCACAGAGATATAGTTCATGGAGAACCATGACTGGGATATAATTATGCCTCAATTCTCTATAGGGAGAACTATTCTAGTAGTTGATAATAGAACCCATGTGGGATGGGGCCATACTGGACAGTGCTTACAAATGGGGAGAATGTTTCTGATTATCTTGTTGGTGATCATCTGGCATCTAGTGATCACCAGATAGTGTGGTTCAATATTAAGACAGGTGTGGAGGGGGTTCATTCGAAAGTGAAGGTTCTAGACTTCAAAAAACCTAAGTTGAGATGGGGGATTACCTCAAGCAGTTGTTAACTGGATGAGAATATCTTTAAGAAGTAGGAAAGCAGTGGGCAAAAACTGAAAGGTGCTACTTTAAGCTTTTTGTAAGGAAAGTAAATAAAAGTAAGAAGAAAAGGAGGTCGTTTTGGTTCTCAAAAGTAGTAGCTGAAAACTACAAGACATCATAGAAAGAGGAAGACAGGCAATAATAGCTGGAAAAGCTAAGAGAAGCTGGTAAAGTAGTAAGGAAAGCAAAGATGCTAATGGTGCATGATTAGAGGGCTCATATACATGTTAAACAGAAGGGGGGAGGGAAGGACTGTTCCCCAAGGTACTCCATTCATGTGGATTTTGAGGGGCAGGATGGTAAAGGAATCTGGAAGAATCTATCCTGTAGTTCAGGAGGCAAATAGTGATGGGAAAGAAGAGAAAGTGGTTGAAGAACAACAAAAGAGGGAGACGTCCTTGTCCACAAAGGCCTAACTTGAGTGTTGTCTGGGAATATTGTGTAACATAAATGTCATAAATAAATAAATCACAGTTAGTGGAGCCACCCCAAGGAGCTCACCCAAGAAGCATGTCCTGCTCCTTGGGCTCGTTCTTTTGGTGTATGCCCATGGTGTGCACTGTCACCAAAGGTTTCAATTTGAGAAATGCAGGCAGGGTGTCACTTTTGTCCTGGCAGGGTGGGTGGAGCTTGGATCAGGCCGATGGCAGTGAGCACAGGAGTATCAGGTCTCTGCCTACAGAAGCAGAAGAGAGAATACGTAGTGACCATAACAGCAAGCAGCAGATAGACAATGAAGTGGTTGATCCACAGACAAGATCATTCATGCATTCCCAAAAAGCTTTTTTAGGCTTTTCTGGACTCTGGGAGAGCAGATCTGGACTGGTGCCATTGTGTGATGATGTCACCAGTATATCTCTGATTTTATGTGTGGCCTGATTTTTATCCTGCTGTCCACAAAGAACCCCTGTTATAAGTAAGTAATTTCACTTTCAACACAGTTTAAAGGGGAAAAAAGGAGTAAAAAGAAGATTCAAGCATTTTGAGAGACAGGTACAACAAGGGCCTTTGGAGAGTTAGAAAGCACATTAATAGTTGAAAAGTAAACCTAGAAATCAAATGAAGCATGCAAGCAAGGACCAGAAATCCATACTCTACTTTGTAACTGTATCCTCTGAAGATTGCAAATAAAACTGTTAACATTTGAAACTGTCTCTCGAAGACTGGTTCAGTCAGTTTGGGTTGGACTTCGTCAGTGGGGGTTATTTTTCTTTTAGTTTGGGAGCATGGAGGGTAGGGTTTGAGCTGAGCTGAACCACTGTCTGAGCATGGGTTTGGTTCCCAGGGGAACCAGCAACCGAGTTCATGTGGCCCCTTTAAATTTAGTCCAGTGATGCAAATTTGGGCTACAGTTGTACATTGCTACAGCTGAAATGTACAAAAAGCTTTCTTACACTTCGCCACCCAGCTCATTTGCATGGGTAACCACAAACAGCACCCCCATTGGCAGAACTGTAGGTGGAGGACTCCTGCACAGCTTAGAGGGAACAATGCACTGCGCACAAATTTATGGGATGTCCCTGACATGCCCATGTCCCTCCCATGGCCACACCAACTTTTGGGTTACAGGCTATGAGATTTAGGTGCCCAGCATTATAAAATAGTGAGCAGCCAGATGCACATGCAAATCCTAATTGGTGCCAATTAATGTCAGTAATTAGTTGTTGGCATCCACTTATTGCTCATTATTGGCCAATTAAGATGCACTCATCTCAGAAGCGTGCCCAAATCTGGACACTATCCCCCCAATATTCAAAAGTATTTAACCAGCCAGGATAGGCTCCTGGTCAGTTGAAAGCCCCATTACCGGCTATCCGGCAATATGCAGTGGGGAATAGCCAACTCTCTCTCATTGAATATCACCGATTAGCAGCTGGCAGATAGCCAGTTATATTGACCGACATAACCAGCTATTTGCCAATTTTCAGCCTCATTTTAGTGACTATATGTGGGATATCTTTGGCCAGTTAGAAGATAACCAGCTAAGTCTGAATATCAACATAGCCAGTTATCTTTTAACTGCTCAAAAATAAACAAGATATTCAGTGCTGTCACCGGAAATAGCCTGGCATTGAATATCCAGCAGGGGCGGACTGAGAGTAGTCTGGGCCCCCCACCTGGCCACTGCCCACATACTCCCCACTACCGTGCTGCTGCCCCCCCCATTGCTGCAGCTGATGCCCCCACTGCCCCGGTCCTACCTGAAGGGCCCAGGTGGTCTAGTGGTCTCTGCAGGGGTGGGGAGCATGTTCTTTTCTGCCTGCTGTGCTGCTGCTACTCCCCCGCCTGCCAACGTCGGTGTGTTTTCAAAATGGTGGTCAAGACTTCCCGCAGTAGTCTCGCACAACTCAACAGTCTCGCAAGCTTCCACAGGGAGTCTCGACCACCATTTTTACAGTATAGTGGTGCCGGGCAGGGGAATAGCAGCAGCACAACAGGCAGGAAAGAACGTTCCCCTCCGCAGAGGCCATCAGATCACCAGTGGCGCACCTTTAAAGGTAGGACCGGGGAGGGCTGTAATGTACGGTGGGCATCCAGGCAGAGCCTCTGAGCCCTCGGGCACTACCCAGTTGCCTGAATGGTCAGTCCGCCCCTGTATCCAGGTTTAGCAGTGACCGCGGGAGTTAGCCGGGCTAACTCTAAATATCAGCTCCTATATATAGAATCTGGGGGTCAATGTGTTACTCCTAAACTACAATAATATAAAAAAGTTTTCTGAAAATTAACAAATGCTGGCAAAGAATAAAGATTAAAACATTTCCTGTTAATTGACGCTGACGCCTATTTTTTTCCTCTCCCACCCCTACCCCAATTGTGTATTTATTTACAATTCTTTATTTTGTTGATATGTGGGATTATGGTTTTTATTTCATATTTTATACTTTCTTGTAGCTTGTTAGCCATATTGAACTCAAAGATGTGAGGGCAAGTGTGGGATATAAATGTCATAATAAATAAAAAATTTGACTGAAAGTATAACAATAAATAAATGTTTTTGAGTGGTCACTCTCAATGATGAAACTGTGGCATCACAGCCCTCGGTATTCAATAGCATCAAAGTTTCAAATGAATGAGTCTTGTCGATTGACTTTCATAAGCACCCACACACACATGCTCGGGTTGACGACTTTGTGTATATAGTGATTTGAACTAATATGTGAATAAATCAATAGCTATTAGTCCAGCTACATATTCACTCCCTATAAAAAATTTTACGTCCCAAAACAATCAATCACCTCTATGTGATCTATAAAGTAGCAATGTCTAAAGGTTGTTAAAGCCATGCTTGGTGTCTTCTATCATGTCACTTATCTGTATGAGATCCACAATGTTGTGGCATATGGGTTCTACAAAGCTTCGTTTCTAGAACTTTTGTTTTAGACATTCTGTCGCATTAATGCAATTTCTAATAGGAAAAGAGGGCAGTTCTTGAAATGGTAGTCTATTTGGAACCTATTCTATGGGTATATACCCATGTGTGTTCAATAAAGGAAAGTAGGCACCAATTTTCCTTCATAGAATACTAATGAAACCGAAAGCAGGCATCAATTTTCCTGTAGAGTACAAGTGAAACCGGGTATATAACCGTGGAAGTGTTTTCAAGCGCAAACATTTATGCCAGCCATAGAGCTGGTGTACACACTCGTGACTAGATTGCAGAGATATGCACATAACTTACAGTATAAGTTTTTCCCTGGTTTTACTTGGGCACACTCCCAAGATGTGTGTGCAAATTAATTGAATAACGAGCTAACCACCAATAACTGGTTGCTAACAACCAATTACTAATGTTAAGTGGCAGCCATTAGAATTTGCACATGCATCCAGCTGTGCACTATTCTATAAGGCAGTATGCCTAACTCTCGTAGCACATATCTCAAAAGGGGGTGTGGCCATGGGAGGAGCATGAGTGTCAGGGACATTCCAACAAGTTTCGCGTATAGTTATAGAATACTGAGTCAGTGTGTCCAGTCAGGTAGCGTCACTTTCAGCACTCAAAGAGTTGCTACCTGACTGCTCCATGCTCATGCAGTTTCAACAGCTGACCAGAGGCGGACGATTGGAGGGTGGCCAATGACGATTTTTAAAAAAAGGTTTCAGAGGAGATCTGGGAAATTATAGACCGGTGAACCCGATGTCGGTGCTGGGCAAAATGGTAGAGACTATTATAAAGAACAAAATTACAGAGCATATTCAACAGCATGGATTAATGAGACAAAGCCAACATGGATTTAGTGAAGGGAAATCTTGTCTCACCAATCTATTACATTTCTTTGAAGGGGTGAACAAGCATGTGGATAAAGGTGAGCCGGTTGATATTCTGCATCTGGATTATCAAAAGGCGTTTGACAAAGTACCTCATGAAAGGCTCCAGAAGAAATTGGACAGCCATGGGATAGGAGGTAGTATCCTATTGTGGATTAAAATCTGGTTAATAGAAAACAGAAAGTAGGTTTAAATGGTCAGTATTCTCAATAGAGAAGGGTTGATAGTGAGGTTCCCCAGGGCTCTGTGCTGGGACCACTGCTTTTTAACATATTTATAAATGATCTAGAGATGGGAGTAATTAGTGAGGAAATTAAATTTGCTGACACAAAGTTATTCAAAGTTGTTAAATCACAAAAGGATTGTGAAAAATTACAAGAGGACCTTATCAAGACTGGGCATCTAAATGGTAGATGGCGTTTAATGTCAGCAAGTGCCAAGTGATGCATGTGGGAAACAGGAACCCGAATTACAGATACATAATGGAAGGTTCCACGTTAGGAGTCACCGACTAGGACAGGGATCTACGTTGAAACCCTCTGCACAGTGTGCGGCAGCGGTGGCAGCTAAGAAAGCAAATAGAATGTTAGGAAAAGAATGGAAAACAAAAATGAGAGCCAAGCAAACAAACAGTGGATCCAAAAAACTCCTCTCTCAGAAGGTGTTCTTGAACAAGGTCTTTATTCAAATAAAACACGACCCAACACGAGTCATGTTTCGACCTTAACGGCCTGCGTCAGGGGTCTATGAGTAAATACAACAAAATGAGCAAACCATATATAAAACAAATGTTTGTAAAAATATATATATATGATATAATAAACATGTATATGAAGGAACATACCTACTGATTTTTGATATAGAAATCTTTCAGTCGATTTTTATAATCTGAAATACCTATGACAACAAAGAAATATGCATAAAGTATAAAACATATACATCGTGGACATTGTGAGGTACTTTGTAATGTGAAGAGGTAAATATACATAAAATGTAAATAATAAATACAAAAAACATATATGCACAGATTTACAAAAAGTTTCTCATAATGCAAAACGGTAAATGTAATAATAGATGTAAAATAATTTGCGAGGGCACCAAGTAACAATAAAGGCAATATATATATGTATATCCACACATCCATCTATCTATATATATATCTATATATCTATCTATATATATATATATATATATACACACACACACACACATACATACATAAGTACATAAGCACTGCCACACTGGGAAAAGACCAAAGGTCCATCAAGCCCAGCACTCCGTCTCCGACAGCGGCCAATCCAGGCCCCAAGAACCTGGCAAAAACTCCAAAATTTAATAACGATCAATGGACTTTTCCTTCAAGAATCTGTCCAGACCCCCTTTAAACTCAGGAAGGCCAGCTGCTGTCACTACCTTCTCCGGCAATGAGTTCCAGAGTCTAACCACGCGCTGAGTAAAGAAAAACTTTCTCCAATTTGTTTTAAACCTACCACATTCTAATTTCATCTTGTGTCCCCTGGTTCTATTATTGTTAGAAAGCGTAAACAAACGCTTCACATCTGTCCGCTCTACCCCACTCATTATTTTGTACACCTCTATCACATCACCCCTCAGCCGCCTTTTCTCCAGGCTAAAGAGTCCTAGCCTTCTTAACCTCTCCTCATAAGGTAGTCGTCCCATCCCTTTTATCATTTTCGTCGCCCTTCTCTGCACCTTCTCCAATTCCTTTATATCTTTTTTGAGATGAGGCGACCAGAACTGAACACAATACTCCAGGTGCGGTCGCACCATGGAGCGATATAACGGCATTATAACATCCTCATGCTTGTTTTCCATCCCTTTTCTAATAATACTCAACATTCTATTCGCCTTCTTAGCCGCCACAGCACATTGAGCGGAAGATTTCAACGTCCTACCCACGATGACTCCCAGATCCCTTTCTCGGTCCGTAACTCCTAAAGCGGAACTTTGCATGACATAGCCGTAATTCGGGTTCCTCTTTCCCATGTGCATCACTTTGCACTTGTCAATGTTGAATTTCATCTGCCATATATATATATATATATATATATATACACATAAACCTTAAATATGTCACAGACTTATTCATTGCAATAATGCCCGTTTAAAGAAAAATATGTGGCGTGGAAAGATATGTGTCTTGATAAGGATAGAAAAATATAATTAAAATTTATATATATTTTTATATATATATATATATATATATATATAGCATTTGTATCCCACATTTTCCCACCTATTTGCGGGCTCAGTGTGGCTTACAAGACATTGTGAATGATGGAAATACAATTTGTTGCAGTACGATTATGGGTTACATTGTGAAGAGTTATGGGAAGACAAAGTCAAAGTCAAAATATCATTTGGGAATAGAACAATGGAATGTAACAATGGGGAATTGATAGGGCGATAAAACAATAGCAGGAGAACATTAGGGTAAAACAATTTTATCTGTGGGTAGAGTTTTAAGTGTGGTGAAAATACGAGGGAAGAGAACTCAGAAGAGAGTGTATTGATGCATTTCTATTAGTGTGTATGGACTTCATGTGTTTTGATCCTTGGAATAAATTTTCTCAAAGAGATGAGTCTTCAATAGTTTGCGGAAGTCGGTTAGTTCGTAGATCATTTTCAGGTTGCGTGGTAGTGTATTCCAGAATTGCGTGCTCATATAAGAGAAGGTTGATGCGTGCAGTACTTTGTATTTTATGCCTTTGCACTTAGGGAAGTGGAGATTGAGGAAAGTTCGGGATGATCTTTTAGCGTTTCTGGGTGGCAGGTCTATTAAATCAGACATGTATGCAGGGGCTTCACCGTGAATGATTTTGTGGACTAAGGTGCATACTTTAAAAGTGATACGTTCCTTGAGTGGGAGCCAGTGTAGTTTCTCACGCAAAGGTTTTGCGCTTTCGTATTTTGGTTTTCCGAAGATGATTCTGGCTGCTGTATTCTGGGCTGTTTGAAGTTTCCTCAGTATTTGTTCTTTGCAGCCTGCGTATAGTGAGTTGCAGTAGTCCAGGTGACTGAGTACGAGTGATTGCACTAGGCCGCGGAAGACACATCTTGGAAAGAATGGTCTTATTCTTTTCAGTTTCCACATGGAGTAGAACATCTTTTTGGTTGTGTTGTTCGCGTGAGTCTCAAGTGTTAGGTGGCGGTCAATAGTGACTCCAAGGATTTTTAAAGTTTCTGAGATTGGCAGATTTAGTATAGGTGTGTTAATAGTGGTAAATTTATTCGTGTTGTATTGGGAGGCAAGTATGAGGCATTGAGTTTTTTCTGCGTTCAGTTTCAATCGGAATACATCTGCCCAGGTGTTCCTTAAATTGAGGACTTGAGTAACATTGCTGATTATGTTTAATAATATTCCTTTATGTTAATCTTTATGGAATGTTACTTTCTATTCAAATATTAATCCTTGAAAATTATTTTGTAAACTATAAATAAATAAATAAATTAAGTGTTTATTGGTGTTTCACTGTGTGTAATTGTCTTTTTTTTTCTGATTGGTTTTGCTATTCAACCAGCTCTGTTTTCTTCTTTCTTTTCCTATTTAAACTGTAGTTCTTTTTCTGTGTGTTACACGTTTCATTTTTAAATTTGCACACCACTTTGAACTATACACTAGCAAAGGCAGTAAATAAATAAAGTGTCCATGCCGGCAAGGTAGATAGTCTCGATTTCTGCCAGTTACACTAGTATTTTATAAAATCATACCCACAGTAGCATGGAGGGGCATTTTCAAAAGGAAGTTCCAAGTCAGACTAGGGACATTCATATTAGAATATCCTGAACAGACATCCATCTTGCATGTATTTTCAAAGAGGAAACAGGTCAGTATTTCTTGTTCACAAATATACGAGATGGATGAACAGGAGAAAACAAGCAACATGGATGTCTGTACAGCAGTATTCTTAGAAAATGGCCACACAGATGTCCCTGCAGAGCAGAAGGGCAGCCGAGTGGTTAGTGCAGTGAACTGTAAACCAGCGTTCCCAGGTTTAAATCCTACTTTAACTCTTTTTTTTTTTTTTTTTAAATAACTGTGAACCCTCCAAGAACAGAAAAAAACCCACTGTATCTGAATGCACACTGTGTGGACATCCATTTTGGCATTTTGGGACATCCATATGCTTCGAAAATAAGCACCATAGTAACATAGTATATGACAACAGATAAAGACCCACATGGTCCATCTGGACTGTCCAAATAAGGCAGCCAAAGCCACATCTGCCACTCCATGCAGGTTACACTCCATCATGATCAAATCTTGGCACCACAAGATTTTGGATAGTCCCGTTAATTGCCAATACTTGAATATACCAGCAATCCAACAATGTTGCAAAGTGAGATTTCACTCGCTATCAACCCTTAGGTGAATCTGACACAAAAAAGCATGATTGTTCTTGATCCGTCTCGGCTATCCTCGGGTCACAGACCGCAGAAGTCTGACCAGCACTGGTGCTATTTCCCAATCACTGGAGTTACCGTCAAAGCTCACTCCAGCCCATCCATAATTGGGACACAGACCGTAAAAGTCTGCCCTGTTTTGCCATATTTGGAAAAAATGCAAAAAGCACCAAGGGCCATACAAGCATAGGATAGTCAAGAGTCCTTTATTACCAGACCCAACACGGGCTGTGTTTCAGCATCAAGCACCTGCATCAGATGTCCATTAAGAAAACTTAACAGAAGAAGGATACATATAAAAATTATTGGTTCTTCACAATGCAACAAAATAACCAATATTAAAAACTTGTTTAAAAATGTGGAATAGACAAATAAATGAAAAGTGCACCATACTTAAGGAAAAAAATATTAAACTTTGAAAATGTATATTCTATATTTGGGACACAGACCGTAGAAGTTCACCCAGTACTGGCCTTACTTCCCTACTAGTGGAATTGCCATCTAAGCACCAGCATGCTTTTGTTTTGATATAGGTGCCCATGTATAAAATAGTATAAAATTTCCCTCATCAGAATTGTTCTGAGTCAGATTTCAAGCTGCAACTTGTGTCTGCGAATAATTGTGAATTGTTCAAGTCTGAGGTGTTGTTTATCAGGATAATAACTGTTTCTGTATTTCTAAACAAGACAAATGCATTTATGCTCCTGTCATAAACCATGTACAGAGTTCAGAACTTAAAAAAAAAAAAAAAAAAGAGAAAGGTGTAAACACAGGGATGTGCTTTAGATGCTGTGAAGCTTGAGCCAACGAGAAATGTAGTGCATATAGACAGCTTGCCAAAATGTACATTTGAAAATTGCATGAATGCTCCCTTTGTTTCCAGATATCATGGATGGTCCATCAAAGCTGAAACCAATGCAGAACTCAGTTCAAGCACTTTATGTACATTTATAATCTTTTCAGAAATTCTGACTGTAATCATGTCAGCAGTGTCAATAAATCCAGCTGCCCAGAATGAAAAAGTAGGTGTTAGGAGCTTAACGTATTTGGGATTTGATTTTGAAAAATAGCAATAAAGCAGAAGATTTCATCAGAACATTCTGAATATCTGAGCTGATCAGAGTTGCATTTTTAGGGAGGTTTTGAAAATGACCCTGCACTATTGTATTTGCTTAAGAGCTTAAACCATTCCACGATTCAGTTAACTGCTATGGGTTTTAATATTCCTGTAGTAGCTGGTAGAGGGCAAGAGCATGTTTGCAGAAAATAACTACCACTACCACTGACTTGCAGTCCCAAATTCTGTCCATGACATTGATTAATGCATGATCAGTTAGAAACCACCTTGAATTGATTCCCAATCTTATTGTAGATAAGAGCTTGAATACATTGTGCATTATAGAATTGTGGTTAGTTAAGCTCTGGAATTCATTTCTGGAGGACGTGATAACAGTGGGTTTAAAAAAAAAAGGTTTGGACAAGTTCCTGGAGGAACGGTCAATAGTCTGCTATTGAGACAGACATGAGGGAAGCCACTGCTTGCCCTGGGATTGGTAGCATGGAATGTTGCTACTATTTGGGTTTCTGCTAGGTACTTGTGACCTGGATTGGCCACTGTTGGAAGGAGGATACTGGGCTAGATTGTAGATAATGAGCATGGGTGTGCACCTTGAAACAGAGCGAAAGTGCATTTTGAAACAAGACAAAAGCTGTGTGAGCCAGAGACTCAAGATCTGATAAGACATTCTTGCATGCAAACAGGTATGAGAAAAGGGCAATCACAATAAACAAGAAAATGTGGTTTAGTAACTTGAAGGGAAGCAGATGGGTTTTGAAAGAAAACAGAATGATCTTTGGAGAAGATAATTTGTTAGACCTATGTGAACATAAAGGATATAAAAACAGTTGAAACTGTGCATTACTTTGGAGAAACAGTGGCAGAAAACACCTATGTGTAGTGGCGGCTGTTCTCCCATGATAAACTATTGATTATGTCTGTACCTTTATATATCTGTACTTTGGTAAGTAAATAAAAAAAAGATTACTTTTCTCATACGTAGCCTTTCTAAGTCTTTTATCACTTCAAAATATTGTGGCTGGTACATAATTGTTTTGAGGTAGTGGTAAAAAGACTAGATTAAAACATTGATAACCCCGTCAATAGAGGGGATTGTTGACGAACGACCCTCTGGTTGACCCTGTTTTCGGGTTCCCAGTGAGAAGGGTCCTGGTTCAGTCATGAGATTCCAGGCCTAAGCATGGAGTGCCCTGGTTCAGTTCGGAGATTTCCAGGCACATTAAGGAGAAGAAACAGTATCCTGGTTCAGTCTGGAGATTTTCAGGTACATTCATGAAAAGAACAAGTGTGTCGGTTCAGCTGCAGGATTCCCTACACCACAAACAGTCCTGGTAAGGACAAAGATTGTTAAGTCCCAAATTTTTGTTTAAACTTTGAAACATAATGGCTACGCCTCTTGAGATAGTGATTAAGTACTTTCCATTAGAACAGAGAGATCTGATGAAAATATGCCAAAAATGTTATAAATGGAATCAAAAACAGACTGATTTCTGTTGGCCCCTAAATGGATCCTTTGATTTAAATTTATTATGTAAATTGATTAAATATAATGAGACCTATAAAAAAGGTAAATCTCGTATGAAACATTTGCAAGTCATAAATAAATGGATCCTTATTAGCAATAAGAAATTGGAATCAAAATCCTTGCTCGATTCCTCTATGTTTCCGCCCCCTCCACCAGCACCCACGGCTCCGTCTACTCCACCATATGGTGAGCCAACTAATATGGAAACCACTAAATTATTACCCAGTGGGACTGCTGTAGGTTATAAGAAGTTATATCCAGATTTAAAAACGAAATTCCCCTTCAATGAGGAAGTAATCATTTTGATGAGGATAAACCTAAAATCACTGTTCAAATTAAGGGAATAGTGGATCTTTGTGCTCCTTCTGTTTCTCATGCTTCAACTGAGGAAGCAGAATCTTTTGAACAGTTTCTCGATCAAAAAAGTCATCGTCAGAGCAGTAAATCTGAGTCTGATAACATAAGGGTAGAAGAAGAAATTATACAAACCATCTCCTCCGTTAATCAATCTGGAGAATGTGCTATAGAAGATAGTGCCCTGAGTTCAAGTCCTGTTACGAGATCACAAGTCAAAAATAATGAAACTAAAGCATTAGTTCATGCCACCGAGGAGAAATCACATAAACCCGGTGACAATTTTGTGGCATATTGTGGCTCTAAGCCCTCCACAGTCAATGAATATGTAGCCCAACAGGAGAATTCCTGGTATTTTGTGGTGCCATGGACCGATAACCTTGCGGTTTGATCCAAATCCTTATGGCCCCAATTCAGTGTGTATCCCCGCGAGGGATCTGTCACGACTGAGAAATTGAATGTTGCTAGAGACCTAATTCATTTATACCCTGACCCCGGATGGAATCCTCGGGTTAAGACTTGTATGATTGAAGGTCTCAAAGTTTGGGCAAAACATGAGGGCAAATTTCCCTCTACAAAGTCTGACCCTCCGACAAACATTTTACCCTTGTTTAATAAATTATCCGAGGGTGTCCTGCATACCGAGTATGCCCCATACTCTAATGTAGAACTAAACAGTTTAGCCCAACAACTACCTGATCTTACAGAAGGAGGAAATAAATGGATACACAAATTCAGCAAATTGACTATGGGGACTACAGTGGCTTTAGTGGAGTGGCCTAGTGGTTAGAGCACCAGTCTTGCAATCCAGAGGTGGCTGGTTCAAATCCCACTGCTGCTTCTTGTGATCTTGGGCAAGTCACTTAACCCTCTATTGCCTCAGGTACAAACTTAGATTGTAAGCCCTCCTGGGACAAAGAAATATCCAGTGCACCTGAATGTAATTCACCTTGAGCTACTACTGAAAAAGGTGTGAGCAAAATATAAAATAAATAAAAATTAAAGTATTATTAGGGCATATCCCACAAGCTAATGTTATTGATCTTTTCGCTGCTGCTGGTATCGGTAATGCAGCCACAGCAAATACATGGGATGGTGATGAATTGTCTGATGTTACTAAAACCAGATTATGGACAGCTACCCGCACTCGCTTTCCAACAAGTAAGGATTTCTCTGTCCTCACTTCCCAACGATGGGAAATTACTGAGCTTATTGAAGCATATATGCTTAAGTTACAACAGCTGTATAGAGAAGAAACGGGGGTAGAGCTTTGATGCCCCAAATAGTTTCCCGATATTTTATCATCTATTTAAAGAAACCCTACCTTCTAAAATTAAGGAGGGTCTTGATAATACTGTAGGGCTTTCCCAGAAACCATGGCCGGAAATGATAGAACATATTTTACGACACTGTAAAATACCCAAAAACAAGATAAGGAGATGCAGAAATTGCAAACTCACTTAATATCCCTACAAATAAAGCAAATTGAAGATCAAAAACCCAAACCTAACTCTCCTACATGCGGAGATTCACATGGTAATCCTGACTGCTGGAATTATCCTCTCTGTTCTAACTTTGATAATGGCTCTCACATCCTGTATATGAATGGCAGAGGTAAGACAGCCACTATAGGGAATTTCCGAGGTAGAGGGAATTTTCGTGGGAGACAGGGAGGTTTTGTTTTTTCTGGTCGTGCCAGAGATGGGCAACCTAGCCCATCTCGCCAACATAATATCCAGTGTTAGCAATGTAATAACATAGGTCATTTTGCCTCAGAATGCAGGAGTGGACCCCAGACACGAGGGGGTTCCCAAAACAATCCTTTCTATCCTCCCCAGCGTCAGTCTTTTCCATGATGGAATCTCGACAATCAGGAGCAGACACAGTGACTAGGAGTAGTACACACACATGCAGGCTACAGTGATCCTATGGTAACATTACAAATTCAAGGTATTCCTGTATCTTTTCTGGTTGATACTGGAGCATCACACTCAGTGTTAGCTAGCACCCCTCTGAAATTGCAGAACCAATTGAAATTGTCCACTGAGAATGTTACCACAATGGGCTTTAATGGAGTACTAACTGATACTCCTATGTTAGAAGCAATGAACATCCAGTTCGCAGGTCAAGAAATAATAGCTCCCTTGTTATATGCCCCATTGTGCCCTGTGAATTTGTTAGGAAGGGATTTATTAACACAATTTAAATTTCAAATTCATTTTGATATCCCAGAGCCAACTCAGAATAACTCTTTGATATTTGCTATGACAACTCTTGGTGAACAGACAGCATCTAGAGCGCTACAAAAATTACTGAACTATCTTTGGGCATCCCCGGACGCACCATATGGGGAAGTTCAAACAAAAGCACATCATATTGAATTGCTGCCTAAATGTGATGGACCTAAAATAGGACGGTATCCCTTGAAGCCTAAAGTTATACAAGGAGCGAAAGAACAGATCCAGCAACTGCTGAATCAGGGTATCATAGAAGTGTGCCATTCACCGTATAATACGCTATTTCCCATACAGAAAAAAGAACCAGGGCAATGGAGAATTGTACAAGATTTATGTGAGCTTAATAATGTGGTAAAATATATTTTTCCCAATGTAGAAAACCCTACTACCCTGTTGCACATTGTTACTTTACAAAATTACCACTCCACTATTGATTTATCTGATGCCTTTTTTTTCTATCCCACTTCACCCTGACAGCAGACCTTTAACTGCCTTTCAGTTTGACAATGTGGCCTACCAGTGTACCCGATTGCCGCAAGGTTTCACTGATAGCCCCACTATCTATTCCCAGACTCTGGCACAGCATATTCAAGAATTTAAATCACAATATGCTTGGCCAAATCATACCCATTTGCTACAATATGTGGATGATATGTTGATAACTTCTCATGATTTTGATATGTGCATACAGGTGACCTGTGATTTTCTAGCCTTTTTAGCTGAAAAGGGGTATAAAGTTAATAAGAAAAAATTGAAGGTGGCACAGACCCAGGTTACGTTTCTGGGCCATGAAATTGGTGCCCGGAAGTGGAGCCTCGGTCCTGATACTTTGAAACAATTACATATGCCTTCTAATGTTACTGAACTTAGAACTGTGCTAGGTATGCTTAACTTTTGTCACTTGTGGATACCTAATTATTCAGAACAAACTAAACCTTTTTACCAGAAATTGCTAGGCAAACATAATTCTAAATATGAATCTCTTGAATTTACTGATGCTGAAACATTAGCCTTAGTGACTTTGGTAAAAGATGTAATGCAGAGTTCTCCACTTGCTATGGTCGATGTGTCCCACAAAGTACATTTGTGGATAACTCATGATGAAAAAACATGGGCTGCTTTGATAACTCAGCATGATGATGATATAGCTTGTTGATATTTATCTGGGACTTTTACCCCAATTGAATTAGGATTTGCATTGTGTGAAAAAGGACTCGTAGCTGCCGCTACTGCTGTTTTAAAATGAGCTGGCAGATGAGCTATATACCTCATCTGCCAGCAGTTATTCACAGCTCTCATGATGTAAAGTATCTTTTGGACAAACTTATTAGTCATATGACCCCTTCACGATTGCATAAATATCAAGTGGTACTACTCAGCATTGTGCACTGGACACAGCCCCTTACTTCAACAGAATTGCAATGTTTGGATCCTTGATTACTGTTAATAAAAGGGCTGATTTATTTCCTCACCAGTGTACTGCTCAGCTACCCTCGTTGCCCATTTCTTTAAGCATTCAATTTGGGACCCATTTGGTTTACGGATGGATCCCATAAAAATGGCAATGTAGGCTTTGCTGCGATACATTGTACTGCTGATGAAATACCTATTGAAATTGTACAATATAGACTTCCGGACACTTATACTGCCCAGACTGCAGAATTAGCTGCTGTTCTATATGTCCTGCAGTTTAAAGCACTGCAGGATGATGTGTCTATAGTTACTGATTCTAGTTATGTTTTTTCCTCCTTACACTCGCATGTTCAAAAGTGGAATCAGAGAGGTATGATCTCTTCCACTGGTCATCCTTTAAGTCATATCACTTTGTGGAATAAAATGTTTGCGGCATTACAAGAACGCCATAGGAAAAAGTTACGTACAGCCATTAAATGGATTAAAGCCCACCAAGAAACTGTGTTCTCTTATGAAATTAATGGTAACCATATGGCTGATGATTTAGCTAAAGAAGTTACTGACACACCCCTTAATGCTGATGATGATAGCACAGAAGATATTATGGTTGCAGATACTTCTGTGTCCAAAATCATGACCAGGCATAAGCTGTATGAAGTTTTACAAGCCTGGGCCACACAGGCCGAATTACGGACTTGGCAACAAGCTGGCTGCTCCCTGAGTCCCGAAGGTCTCTGGGTGCGCCCTGCTGGCCAGATCTGTGTAACACAACAGCATTTATTTTTATTGTTACATTCTCTTCATTACCCTTTGCATTTGAATGCTAACACCCTGTGATTTTACTGACATGCTTATACCTGTTAAAGGGAAGAGATTTTTAATTGTATGTGTTGATGCTTTTTCTAAATGGGTTGAAGCAATTCCTTGTACCCGAGAAACTGGTCAAGTGATGGCACAGGTACTCTGTAATGATATTATCCCCAGATTTGGCATTCCTTGTAAAATTACTACTGACAATGGTTCTCATTTTATTAATGAGCTAATTCAAACTTGGACTTCTAAATTGAAAATTACTCACCACCCCTTTTAACCCTCAGTCATCTAGTGGTCCAACTTATTCTTTTACTAGCTTCTTGCTGTTAACATACCTAAAATGTTTTGTTTTGTCTCCAATGCAATCTTCTTTTCAAAATCTCTCTTTGCCTTCCTTATTAGTGCTTTGCATTTGACTTGACATTCCCTAAGCTGTTTCCTATTATTTTCAGTCAGATCCTTCTTCCATTTTCTGAAGGATTTTCTGTTAGCTCGAATAGCTTCCTTCACCTCACTTTTTAACAATGCCGGCTGTTTGGTCTTTCTTCCTCCTTACTGCTGCTTGAGTGTATTTACAAGGTTTTGTATTACTTCACAGTGTCTAGTAGCGGAAGAGTTTGTGTTGCTCTCGCTGATGTAACACCTGAGTTTGAACAGAATGTTTTTGTAATTCTACTTCTGCTCTGTACCAGTTGCTGGAGTTTTATTGGTTGATTCGAGAATGTTCCCTAAGAATTAATAATTATACTCCATGGGTAAAATTATATCATTGGGCACCACAATTTATACCTGCCAATGCTGCACCCTGAGCACCAATTCTACTACAGCATCTGTGCATCAAGATGTCATTAGACAATACTAGCCTAAGTCAGCATAGGTGTGAACAGTTGCGCCAGGTGCACAGCCGGCATAACCGTTCACGGCTAAACTTGCCACTTTAGCACGTAACTTATATTCTGTAAGCTTTTCTACTCGAGTGCTGCAGAACTCACACTACTCTCCTCTTTCCCCAGGTCTCCTCCAGTAAAGGCTAAAAACAGTCATTTCATTGTCTCTGATGTAGCCTGTACTTCTAGAGAAATATGGTCATTTTGGGCACTTGTTTTTGAGTCCTGGGAGGTTTGAACAACCAATAAAAGACTGTTTTTCTTCATAAGGTTTACTTTCTTCTTTTCTGTTCCACTTTGGATCTAGTGGAGCGGTTGCCTTCTTGTTTTCTCACTCAAGATGCCATTACAGAATACTAGCCTAAGTCAGCATTGATGTACCTAAATGTAGGTGTGAACAATTGCACCAGGTGCATGGCAGGCATAACTGTTCATGACTAAATATGGCACTTTAGCCCAGAACTTACAGTATTCTGTAAGTTACTCATGTAACTGGGAGCCCACTCCACATGTACGCTCCTTGCACTTATGTGCTAACCCCATGGTGTGGTCCCCTTTCTACGCAAGTCCTGCATCTCTCCCTCTCTTCTGCTCTTCCTCCTCACCCTGCAGTCCTGCAAACTTGCTGTGGGTTGGTGGCAGCAGCAGCAGCAGCAGCAGCAGCAGCGATGAAGACAGGCTGCCTCTGGCCAGCCCCTGAGTCTTCCTGCTGCTGTGCCATGTCCACAGGAAACTGCATCACTGCAACGCATGACTAGTATGCAGGACCATGAGAGCAGGAAGAAGACATAGTAACATTGTAGATGACGGCAGAAAAAGACTTGCACGGTCCATCCAGTCTGCCCACAAGATAAATTCATGTGTGTATATCTTACCTTGATTTGTACCTGTCTTTTCAGGACACAGACCGTATAAGTCTGCCCAGCAGGATTCCCCGCCTCCCATCACCGGCTCTGGCACAGACCGTATAAGTCTGCCCTCCACTATCCTTGCCCCGCAACTACCAACCCCTCTTCCCTCCACCTGCTCCGCCACCCAATTTCGGCTAAGCTTCTGAGGATCCATTCCTTCTGCACAGGATTCCTTTATGTATATCCCACGCATGTTTGAATTCCGTTACCGTTTTCATCTCCACCACCTCCTGCGGGAGGGCATTCCAAGCATCCACCACCCTCTCTGTGAAAAATACTTCCTGACATCTTTTTTGAGTCTGCCCCCCTTCAATCTCATTTCATGTCCTCTCGTTCTACCGCCTTCCCATCTCCGGAAAAGATTTGTTTGCGGATTAATACCTTTCAAATATTTGAACGCCTGCATTATATCACCTCTGTTCCTCTTTTCCTTCAGGGTATACATGTTCAGGTCAGCAAGTCTCTCCTCATACGTCTTGTAACGCAAATCCCATACCATTCTCGTAGCTTTTCTTTGCACCGCTTCCATTTTTTTAACATCCTTCGCAAGGTACGGCCTCCAAAACTGAACACAATACTCCAGGTGGGGCCTCACTAACGACTTATACAGGGGCATCAACACTTCCTTTCTTCTGCTGGTCACACCTCTCTCTATACAGCCTAGCAACCTTCTCGCTACGGCCACCGCCTTGTCACACTGTTTTGTCACCTTCAGATCCTTGGATACTATCACCCCAAGATCCCTCTCCCCCCCTCAGTACCTATCAGACTCTCACCGCCTAACACATACGTCTCTCGTGGGGTTCTACTCCCAAAGTGCATCACTTTGCATTTCTTCACATTGAATTTTAATTGCCAAACCTTAGACCATTCTTCTAGCTTCCTCAGATCCTTTTTCATGCTTTCCACTCCCTCCCGGGTGTCCACTCTGATGCAAATCTTAGTATCATCCGCAAATAGGCAAACTTTACCTTCTAACCCTTCGGCAATGTCACTCACAAATATATTGAACAGAATCGGCCCCAGCACCGATCCCTGAGGCACTCCACTACTCACCTTTCCCTCCTCCGAGCGAACTCCATTTACCACCACCCTCTGTCGTCTGTCCGTCAACCAGTTCCTAATCCAGTTCATCACTTCGGGACCTATCTTCAGCCCATCGAGTTTATTTAAGAACCTCCTGTGGGGAACCATGTCAAAAGCTTTGCTAAAATCTAAGTAGATTACGTCTATAGCATGTTGATGATTCAATTCTCCAGTTACCCAATCAAAGAATTCAATGAGATTCGTTTGGCACAATTTCCCTCTGGTAAAACCATGTTGTCTCAGATCTTGCAACTTATTGGCTTCCAGGAATTTCACTATCCTTTCCTTCAGCATCGCTTCCATTACTTTTCCAATAACTGAAGTGAGGCTTACCGGCCTGTAGTTTCCAGCTTCTTCCCTATCATGGCTTTTGTGAAGAGGGACCACATCCGCCGTTCTCCAATCCCTCGGAACCTCTCCCGTCTCCAAGGATTTATTAAACAAATCTTTAAGAGGACCCTCCAGAACCTCTCTGATCTCCCTCAATATTCTGGGGTGGATCCCGTCCGGTCCCATGGCTTTGTCCACCTTTAGCTTTCCAAGTTGTTGATACACACTCTCTTCTGTGAACGGTGCTCTATCCACCCCATTCTCAGGTGTACTTTTGCCAGTCCCTTGTGGTCCTTCTCCAGGATTTTCTTCCATGAAAACAGAACAAAAGTATCTATTTAGCAAATTGGCTTTTTCTTCATCATTATCTACATAGCGTTTCGCTGTATCTTTTAGTCTCACAATTCACTTTTTAGTCATTCTCCTTTCACTAATATACCTGAAGAAATTTTTGTCGCCCCTCCTTACATTTGTAGCCATTTGTTCTTCCGCTTGTGCCTTCGCCAGACATACCTCTCTCTTGGCTTCTTTCAGTTTCATCCGGTATTCCTCTGGAGAAAGAGAGAGAGGCCAGATCACTGGGGAGGGGAAAAGAGCATTGGAGCCGACTCTGTGGGTGCGTCAGCACCCCCAATATTGAGAAACTTCCTTGTGTGTGTCCAGGGAAGGGTTATTTTCATTGGGCTTAGCACCCCCAATAATTTTGAAAAGTTGGCTCTTATGGGAAAGGGAGCAGAAAGGGGAGAGAGTGACTGGGGGGGGGGGGGGAGACAGAGGGAGGGAAAGACGACGTACTGCAGCAGGGCAAGACAGCAGCAGAACATTGGGAGTGGGGAGAGGATGTGTATGCAGTGCAGCCACTTGATTGGCTGAATATAAAACAAAGGTAAGCCAGGCTGGTGATCTCAGAGGCCAGGGATTTTGGCACCCTGAGCCAGTGCCTCACTTGGTCCAGTGATTAAGCCAGCCCTGATTTTTAAAAAGAATTACAAAAACCTAAGCAGAATTCAGGCCAAGAGGATTAACTTAAAATTGTCAGTCCTATAATCGCCGACATATTATCAAGCTAAAGTAAGCTTTATACTTGCATCCAACAAAATGCTGGCATGTGGTATTAGTTTCACTGTATTCAGCATAGAAAAAGAAGAAGAAAAATCTAATATTTATTTGGAAAGATTTCATTTTGAGGTGGGTTCTGTGATTTTATCGCAGCCTCTAAGCAAAATCCAGACAGAAAGAAAAGATTGGAGTTTCATTTTCAGGGTAATTCCTGTCTAAACATGCTTCATATACTGCTTGTCTGCGTGTGAGCATGCTGGGAAATTTCTGTGCCACACAGTATACTGTCACAGGCACATGGCTGAGCACTAGCTTCATCTATTAGCAGAGGGGAAAGCAGGAGAGATGTTTCACAGATAGTGCTGGGGGGAGGATTATAGCTGAACAGTGTCATCATTTAAAAGAGAAAATACAAATGGCTTAAAACGACACAGTACAACGTTGAAATTGTACCTTATCAGTCCTGCTGTGCAGACACCAGTGCCTAGTAAAGGGTCCTATAGTGCTCAGATACTGGGGTAGTAAATTTTGGCATTATAGACTGGGAATAAGTCCATGACTATTTAAGACACTGTCAGGGAAATAGGTGTTACTCTGCTGATTAGTGACATGCTAACTCTTTCCAGAATCAGTGGACAAGCATAAAGTTTATTTTTATTTTATTTAATTTCTTATATACCACCTGCAAGCCCAGAAGCTATTGAAGCAGTGTACATTCAAGTACAGTAGGTATTTTTCTGTCCCTGAAGGGCTCAGAATCAGAGATCTGTGAGGGAGTCCATAGAACTCTGCCACTTCCCCTTAATGAAACTCACTTATAGTGTCAGAACCAGTGGTGTACCTAGCTTACTTGCCACCCAGAATATGTCACTGCTGCACCCCACCCCCCCCACGAGGCACATCACACACCCCCAAGGTGCATCACCCCCACCACCCTTCCTCCTAGTGAGGGGGTGCATGAAGCAGTCACGCCATGGCTGTCAGCTCTGCCAGCAGGGCCATGCCTAGGGTCTCTGGCGCCCCCCTGCAGCCTATCAGTTGGCGCCCCCCCTGCAGACTATCAGTTGGCGGCGGCGGCGGCGCCCCCCCCCCCCCGTGAAAATGATCGCTCACCACCTGCCACACTGACAGGAATTGTCAGCAATATTCTTAGAAACAAATTGCTATACATTGCAAAATAAGATAGCAGATGTAAATTCTCAAAGTGGACATATTCCAAACACTAAAATGAAAATAAAATGATTTTTTTTCTACCTTTGTTGTCTGGTGACTTTCTTTTTCTGATCATGCTGGCCCAGTATCTGATTCTGCTGCTATCTGTCCTCTTAACTCCGTTTCCAGGGCTTCCTTTCCATTTATTTCTTTCCTTTCCTCCTTTCTTCTTCATTTCTGGTCCTCAGCTTCTGCCTATTTTCTTCATCCATGTGCAGTTTTTCTCCTCTCTTCCTTTTCCCTCATTTCATCTCCTTCATCTCTCTTCCCTCCCCTCTATGTCCAGCAATTTCTCCTCTCTCCCTGAGCCCTGCCCTCCCAATCCATGCCCATCCATGCTCCTCTGTCCCCTGCCCCCTCCATTCATCCTTTTCCAGCAATTCCCCTCTCTCCCTTCCATGACCCCCCCCTCGCATCCATGCTCCTCTCTCTCCCATGTCCCAGCCTGGCCCGCCCTCTTCTCCCCCCCCTTCTCATCCATACCCCCCCCTTCGCATCCTTGCTGTCGTTTCTCCCCTGCCCTCCCACTCCCATTGTTTAACTGCCCACCCTCTTCTCTTCCCCCAACATCCCTTTTCTTTTTTTTTTCTTTTTAAATTTACCTCCGTGGCGGCAGTTCCGGCAGCGCAGCGTCAGGGAAAGAGGCGGCGCTCCCGACGTCTAGCCTTCCCTTCGCTGTGTTCCGCCTTCTTCTGACGTCATCCTTGACATCAGAAGAAGGCGGAACACAGCAAAGGGAAGGCTAGAGACGTCGGGAGCGCCACCTCCTTCCCTGACGCTGCGCTGCCAGAACCGACACCACGGAGGTAAATTTAAAAAGAAAAAAAAAGAAAAGGGATGTTGGGGGAGGGCGAGCGAGGTGAGCATGGTGCGGCGGCGCCCCCCAGAGGGAAGCGCCCCCCTGCCATGCTTACCTCGCTTACCGGGTTAGCACGGCCCTGATAAACTGCAACCACAACAGTCAGGTAGGCCAAGTTCAACTTAAGACCTTGCAGACTTGTATTTTTGGCTGCCTGGATGCAGGCCAGCCTATGTTATTTGCTAAAGATTGTGTTGGTAACTCTGGGAATCCAGACCCAAGTCAATGGAGTGTGTTGCCTTGCTGAGAGACAGTAGTACAAGCTGTAGCCTGCAAGAGCAGGCCACTAGAGTACATTCTTACATCCTCTCCCCACCTGTGAATTTAACAAGACCTATCTCACACCTTTAATAGATATTATTTCTGTTCACCTTAACTCTCTTTATGCTTCCGTTGTATCTGGGCTCCAGGCTTTAATGGAAGGCCAACAGCAGCTGCAACAAGAGGTACAAAAGTAATGAGAACAACAGGCTTCCCAGACATCTTTGGAAGCCCTACAGAACTCCCTTGTTCAAGTGATGCAAGCACTACAGGCATCCAGGCTACAAATCTCAGTTCTGGTGTTACTGAAGATGGTACCAGAAAATGATCCAGACTACTTTCTGACAAATTTTGAGAAAGAGCTTTTCATCTGACTGATTATCTAGAAGTATGGACTGCTTACTTAGGAAACCTACTGACTCATAGCAGCCAAACTGAATTTCAAGACATCAACTCCAATGGCACAGCCATTTCTTTTGCAGAAGTTAAGGCCTCCATTCTGGAGCGGGCAGGCTGTACACAGGAAGCCTATTGACAACAATTATGAAAGGGGTCTTTTAAAGCAAAAGAGAAAACCCAGAGTTTCTTTTACAGGCTTAAAGAAGTAGCCTGGAGGTGGATGCAGCCAGAAGTCAAGACCCAAAACTGCCCAAACCCCACTGTCAGCAGCAGTAAGGGAAACTGCACTGCCCTCTGAATTAAGGATGTAGATCCAGGGCCAGGGGGAAGAAGTATAGGACATCCCAGACTCTTTAGATAATCTACCTGAGTGGAGTAGAGAAGAGAGCATAGAAAACTTTAAAGGGCCTTAGTTAGAGGACAAAACCCATAGAGAAACACAGGCCAAGGTTATAGTGGTAGATGGGAACCCCGTGGGCAACCAGGATTTCTCTAAGGTAACACCTCCATATTTTATATTCAGGAATGACTTGTTATATAGGTTAGCCATGGGGGCCCTGAAGGGGAAAGAGGTAGAGCAACTGTTTGTCCTCGTGTCATTCTCTAGTGCAGAACTAAGTTTGTCCTTGCCCCCGCCCCATCCCCGCAGGCTCTGTCCTCATCTGCACAAACCTTGAAATCTTTTTATTAAAGCATAAAAGGAATAATATTCTGTACAAATGAGGTTTATAAACAACAAATAGAAAACAATAACAACAAGCAACTGAAATACCCCGCCTTCTCCACCACCCTCTACCCTTCCCAACCACAACAATGTCTGACTAATCCACCTTATTAAAATGTATAGGGGGACAAAATACAACCTGCTCTGTATGCCTTAGTGGGGGAGAAATATGTCCTATGAAGCATGTTATGATTTTATCTGTGGATGAATAATAAGTCATCAACAATCTCAGGATTCAGTCTAGCTCTCCTGTCTTCCACAGTCCTTCCTGCAATAGAAAATGTCCTCTCAGAAGATGTGCTTGTAGCAGAAATGCACAGAATCCCCCATGCAAGTTTTGCCAGTTTTGGAGAGCACTTATGCTTGTTTATCAAAAAAATCAAAACATTGTCATCTGCTCCACTTGAACATAAATAACTGTCCAATTCTTTAACAATAGCCTTCAAAGGATGCAAATATGTAGTTAAAAAGTGCTTTTTTTAATGAAGAAACTTCATACAATAAGGAAATATTTTGAACCTAACCAATTTGAACAGTTAATTCATTCTTTGTTATCCACCTTGCACTATTGTAATCTGATCTATCTATCTAGGTTGCATGAAGGGCATGTTGAGAAAATTACAGTCTGTGTAGAATACGGCTGTTAGATTCATTTTTGGTTTATCCAAGTACAATCATGTCTTCCCTTTCTATTTAAAACTCCATTGGCTGCCAATTGCTGCTAGAATTTTATTTAAAATGGCTTGTGTTCGCTACAAAGTACTACAAGGGCAGATTCCAAATTATATCATCACACACTTTTGTTTTGTACCCCTAAACAGAAGTCAGAGGCAAATTGGTGACAATTTTTTCACATTCACGAATGCTAAAGGAAGGAAAAGATTAGGTCTTTTTGAAGGGTTACTTGCAGTTCCAGGTATATGATTATGGAAAGAGGTAGCAGGGCTGTTTTCATTATCACAGTCTTGTATGTCACTAGCTATGTCCGCTGGTGTTGCTCAGTGATAGGTTAGCAAGGTTAATAACACTGTATAAGTGTGTATTTTTAACTCTTTTATGATGGCTGTTACATTTTGTTTGAGGTCTTTAATGTGAAAAATGAAACAAAGAATAGATATACATATACATATACATATATATAGATATAGTTTTATTTTTACACACTCTTAGTTTAGCCTGCCTTTTTTTGCTGATCTGCAAGCCGTATTTCATTTTCCATTGAAGTTTCAACCACCCTGGATAGAAAACAAACTGGTAGTATCTGGATCCAGGTGGTGGACTTTGGTCCTGGGGAACTGAGGAACTGAGTTCGATTCCAGGCACAGGCAGCTCCTTGTGACTCTGGGCAAGTCACTTAACCCTCCATTGCCCGCCGCATTGAGCCTGCCATGAGTGGGAAAGTGCGGGGTACAAATGTAACAAAAATAAAAAAATAAAATTTTATTTATTTATTGCATTTGTATCCCACATTTTCCCACCTTTTTGCGGGCTCAGTGTGGCTCCATGACTGGCCCCAAAACCGTGGTCTGCTTTAAATATATTCTACTTTAAGCGAGCCTTAAACATTGACAGTGCTGTGTGAAAATGGCTGAGTAGGGATGTACTGCTGATGGGGGATATGAGAATGAGTGAATGGGTGTGTGCTACTAAGGGGATGTGAGAATAGGTGAGTGAGGGTGTACTGCTGATGGGGGATATGAGAATGAGTGAATGGGTGTGTGCTACTAAGGGGATGTGAGAATAGGTGAGTGAGGGTGTACTGCTGATGGGGTGAGTGTGAGAACTGAGTGTGAATGGGGGTGTACTGGTGAAGAGGGTTGAGTGGAGGTTTTCTGCGGAGAGGTGTGTGAGAATGGGTATGAGTAGGGGTGTTTTGCTGAGAGGTATGTGAGAACAGGTGAGTGAGGGTGTGCTGTTCTGTGGTGTGTGAGTGGGGGTGTACTGCTGAGGGGTGAGTGTGCATGGATGTGTGCTACTCTGGGGTGTGTGAGAACGGGTGTCAGTAAGGGTGTGGTACTGAGGGGTGAGTATGAGTAGGGGTGTGCTATTCTGGGGTGTGTGATTGGGGTTGTTTTGGCCTCACGTCATCTCCCATGGTATTTACCAAATGTCTAGCAGTAGTCGAAGTGTTACTACACAGACTGGCAATCCATGTGTTCCCTTATCTTGATGATTGGCTGGTGAAGAGAACATTGGAGGACGGTGCTCAGGAGTCCATGCCAATGACTATTCGGGTGTTAGAGCTACTAGGGTTTGTAACTACCCCAAGCCCCATCTTCACCCTACTCAGCAACTGGAATTAATTGGAGCTCTGCTTGATAGACAGAAGGTTCAAGCTTCACAGCAGGTCATGGCTCGGCAGATGTTGAGGTTGGTGGGCCACATGGCATCCACAGTATACGTAACACCAATGACACACCTTCACATGAGGTCAGCTGAATGGACCCTGGCTTCTCAGTGGTGTCAAGCCATGGGAAGTCTGGAAGATGTCATCCAAGTGTCCCCAGCAGTTGTTCACTCTCTTCTGTGGTGGACCATTCAAACCAATTTGAATCTGGGACTTCCATTCCAAATTCCTCAGCCGCAAATGGTGCTGATGACGAATACATCTCTTCTGGGTTGGGAAGCTCATGTAGATGAGCTCTACACTCAAGAAGCTTGGTCTGCCCAGTAAAAAGATCTTCAGATCAATCTTCTGGAGCTTTGGATGATCTGAAATGCTCTAAAGGCTTTCAGAAATCGGCTGTTTCACCAAATTATTCTCATTCAAACCGACAACCAGGTTGCAATGTTTTACACAAACAAGCAGGGGGGCCCCAGATCATGCCCTCGGTGTCAAAAGGCCATCTGGATGTGGCACTGGGCTCATCAGCATAGCACGTTCCTTCAAGCCATCTTATCTTTACCTGGTGGGCAAAAACAACAGTCTAGCCAACAGGCTGAGCAAGATTATGCAATCGCACGAGTGGTCTCTCAGCATGGGTGTTGTCCTTGAGATCTTCCGAGCATAAGGCACCCCCTCAGTGGATCTCTTTGCCACTCACTTGAATCACAAAGTCCCTCAGTACTGTTCCATACTTCAGGCTCACAACAGACTAGCATTGGATGCCTTCCTTCTGCATTGGGGAACAGGTCTTCTGTATGTGTATCCTCCCATACCTCTTGTGGGGAACTTTGCTGAAACTCAAGCAAAGACCATGGGACCATGATCTTGATCGTACCTTACTGGCCATGGCAGATCTGGTTCCCTCTTCTTCTGGAGTTATCCTCCGAAGAATCAAGGAGATTTGACTGTTTTCCAACCTTCATCATGCAGAATGAGAGATCTCTTCTACTTCCCAACCTTCAGTCTCTGGACCTCACAGCCTGGATGTTGAGAGTCTAGAATTTGCTTCCTTGGGTCTGTTGGAGGGTGTCTCTTGGGTCTTGCTGGTTTCTACTAAGAGGTGTTATTCTTTCAAATGGAGGAGGTTTGCCATCTGGTGTGAGGATAGATCCTGTGTCCTGCCCTACACAGACCCTGCTTGAATACCTTCTACACCTCTCTGAGCCTAATTTCAAGACCAACTCCGTAAGGGTTCGTCTCAGTGCAGTTAGTGCTTACCATCAACATGTAGAGGGCAAGCCCATCTCTGGACGGGCCCTTAGTTGTTTGCTTCAGGAGAGGTTTGCTTTTGTCAAAGTCCCCTGTCAAACTTCTGCCTGTGTCATGGGACCTCAATGTCATTCTCACCCAGCTGATGAAAGCTCCTTTCAAGCATTTGACTTCCTGCCATCTGAAGTACTTGACCTGGTAGGTCATTTTCTTGGTGGCTGTTACTTCAGCTTGTAGTCAGTGAGCTTCAGGCTCTAGAAGTGGATACAACTAAGTTTCATCACAACAGAGCAGTCCTCCACAGGCATCTTAAGTTCCGACTCTGTGGGTGCTGGAGCACCCCCAATATTTTGATGCCTGACATATGTGGCACGGCAGCAAGTGCAACGCTCCACCAGAGGACTCCCAATAGTTTATGTAGTGTCTCGTTGCTAGCAGCTCTCCTGCTCCCCGTGGCTCACTAGTGCTGCTAACTACCTTGATCGCTGCTGGTAGAGGCACCACAGCGATTAAAAGGTGCTGCTTCGGGATCTTGGCCTTCCCTATGACACATCCTGCCTCCTCTGATGCAACTTCCTGTTCCGCCTGGGCAGGACACGTCACAGGGAAGATTGAGGCCCTGAGGCAGCAACTTTCAATCGCTGTAGTACCTCTACCTGCAGCAGCGATCAAGGTAGTTAGCAGCACCAGTGAGCCGGGGGGGGGGGGGGGGCGACAAAGGCAAGAAACAATGGACTTGTGGGGGCCAGTGGCGTTCCTAGGGGGGCTGACACCCGAGGTGGATCGCAAATGCGCCCCGCCCCCCGGGTGCAGCACCCCCCCCCCCGGTGCAGCGCGACCCCCCCCTGGCGAAAGTACACCCCCCCGGGTGCACGCCACTGGGGGGGGGGGGGTGCCGCGCCAGTCAGCTTGCTTCGTTTCCATGCTCCCTCTGCCCTGGAACAGGTTACTTCCTGTTCCGGGGCAGAGGGAGCATGGAAACGAAGGAAGCTGACCGATGTGCACCCGGGCCGAACCGCCCCCACTTGGTACACCACTGGTGGGGGCCAGAGGGAGGGAGCGAGAGGTGCTGCTCTGCTGGGTCAGGAAAAGGGAGGGATGGACAGACAGGAAGAGGTGCTGGATGGAAAGGGGAAGAAAGATGCTGGACCATCTTGAGCACCTTGAGGAATATAGGGAGAGAGACAGACTGGGAGGAGAAGAAATGGGGAAAGAAGATGCTGGATGGAAGAGAGGGAGACACTGTAAACCCAGGAGGGAGCCATACTGAACTGCAAGGGGGTGGGTGGGAAGAGACAAATATACAGGACCCAGGGTGGAGGGTGTAAGGTGTGGGTGGGATGCTGCAGGGAGATTCTGGGCCCAGGTGGAAGAAGGGAAGAGAATGGGGAGGGACAGGGAGACAGACGAGGTGCTGGGCATGGAGGGAGAAGGGATAGGAACACAGGCGTAATGCAGGACGGGGGGAGGGCAGACAGAGGATTAATGCAGATCACAGGGGGAGGTGAGGGGGATGGACACTGAGGGGAAAATACAGGATAGGGCAAAACACAAACAAAGGGGAAATGCTGAATATAAGGGCTGGATCAGGACACAGAGGGCATATCCCGAAAATAGAGGAACATAAAGGACAGGGACACAAAGAGGAGATGTTAGGACGGATAAGGATGTAGGAGGAGGATGCTGGACATGGAGTGAGAAGAAATGTCAAATGGACTGACCACAGCAAAGACAAGAAAACAAACAGATGCAGAAAAGGATCACTGTGACCAAAGGGAACAGAAAAATACAATACTCATACAACAAAGGTAGAACAATTTTATTCTGAATTTATTAATTTGAACATATCAGCTTTGGGAAATGCACAGTTCTGATATTTTGCATTTTAGTTTCAATTTCTCTAGTTCTGTTGTATGCTGAGTCTGACTTCTTGAGGTTTTCAATTCAGTTTTTGTTGCCTTTATATTGATCTCTGGTCCCTTGTGATACATTTGTTGCATCATGTGTTTTTCATGTATGACCACAGTGCAGCATTCTGCTAGCATGTGGTACCTGCATAGAGATCTTGGGGTTTTTTTTGTTCACTAGGTAGTGTATTGGTGTTTTAAGCCCACTGTAGTATCTACAGTGCTGCCTTTTCACATATGAGGTTGTAGCTCTTCGTGTCCTGGGAGTTAATGCTATTATGATATGGTAAGATTCTGAGTGTTTTTGTGCTAAAGTTTGAGTATAGTGTAAAGATGTCTTAAAAAGGTGTGGTTTGGATTTTAAAACATGCAGTGGACAGTGCTTTGGTGGTATAGTAACGTCTCGAGAATGGTGCGCAAGCTAAAGTTTGGGAAATGTAGCCTCATGTTATCTTTGAATGCAATCTGAGAATTCTTTTTCGGTGGTGGCAGGCAGAGGGAGAATATTGGGTTGTGTTCAACACCTTCAGTTATTTTGAAAAGTTGGCTCCTATGCCTAAGGCTTTGTCAGAGTGCCATCTGAACCAGTTGATTGTCTTGCCATCATTCTTTCCCCGACCTCAAGCCCATCCTGGCAAGAGTACCTTGCATACCTTGGACTGCAAGCAAGCATTGGCCTATTACGAGGAGCAGACAAGGTCCTACAGACAGTCCACTCAGCTTTACTACTTACTACTACTACTAAACATTTCTAGAGCACTACTGGGGTTACGCAGCGCTGTACAGATTAACAAAAAAGGACCGTCCCTGCTCCAAGGAGCTTACAATCTAATGGGCGAAATGTCAAGTAGGGGCAGTCCAGATTTCCTGAATAGAGGTATGGTGGTTAGGTGCCGAAGGCGACATTGAAGAGGTGGGCTTTTAGCAAGGCTTTGAAGATGGGCAGGGAGGGGGCCTGGCGTATGGGCTCAGGGAGTTTATTCCAGGCATGGGGTGAGGCAAGGCAGAAAGGGCAGAGCCTGGAGTTGGCGGTGGTGGAGAAGGGTACCGACAAGAGGGATTTGTCTTGAGAACAGAGGTTACGGGTAGGAATGTAAGGCGAGATGAGGGTAGAGAGGTAGGGAGGGGCTGTAGATAGAGTACATTTGTAGGTTAAAAGGAGAAGCTTAAACTGTATGCGGTAGCTGACCGGAAGCCAGTGAAGTGACTTGAGGAGAGAGGTGATATGAGTGTACCGGTTCTGGCGGAAGATAAGACGTGCAGCAGAGTTTTGAACGGACTGAAGGGGGGATAGATGGCAAAGTGGGAGGCCAGTGAGGAGTAGGTTGCAGTAGTCAAGGCGAGAGGTAATGAGAGAATGGATGAGAGTTCGGGTGGTGTGCTCAGATAAGAAGGGGCGAATTTTGCTGATGTTGTAGAGGAAGAAGTGACAGGTCTTGGCTATCTGCTGGATATGCGCAGAGAAGGAGAGGGAAGAGTCAAAGATGACTCCGAGGTTGCGGGCAGATGAGACGGGGACAATGAGGGTGTTATCAACAGAGATAGAGAGTGGAGGGAGAGGAGAAGTGGGTTTGGGAGGGAAGACAATAAGCTCGGTCTTGGCCATGTTCAGTTTCAAGTGGCGGTTGGACATCCAGGTCGCAATGTCGGCTAAGCAGGCCGATACTTTAGCCTGGGTTTCTGTGGTGATGTCTGGTGTAGAGAGATAAAGCTGGGTGTCATCAGCATAAAAATGATATTGGAACCCATGGGAGGAGATTAGGTAACCCAGGGAGGAGGTGTAGATTGAGAAAAGAAGGGGTCCAAGGACAGATCCCTGGGGAACTCCCACAGAGAGCGGAATGGGGGTGAAGGAAGAACCCTGAGAATGTACTCTGAAGGTACAGTGGGAGAGATAAGAGGAGAACCAGGAGAGGACAGAGCCCTGGAACCCAAGTGAGGACAGAGTGGCGAGAAGTAAGTTATGATTGACAGTGTCAAAAGTGGCGGAATAAATCCCTCCTCTCAGTACCCTTCTCCACCACCGCCAACTCCAGGCTCCGCTCATTCTGCCTCGCCTCACCCTATGCTTGGAACAACCTTCCTGAACCCTTACGCCAAGCCCCCTCCCTGCCCATCTTCAAGTCTTTGCTTAAAGCCCACCTCTTCAATGCTGCGTTCGGCACCTAACCCTTACCGTTCAGTGAATCCAGACTGCCCCAATTTGACTGCCCCGATCGGACCGACCGTTCACTTGTCTATTAGATTGTAAGCTCTTTGAGCAGGGACTGTCTCTCTTTGTTAAATTGTACAGCGCTGCGTAACCCTAGTAGCGCTCTAGAAATGTTAAGTAGTAGTAGTAGTAGTAGTGACCTTTGGATTTGGCAAGGAACAGATCATTGCAGACTTTAGATAGTGCAGTTTCCGTCGAGTGTAGGGGGCAAAAGCCAGATTGAAGTGGATCGAGGATGGCGTGAGAGGAGAGAAAATCAAGGCAACGGCTGTGAATGGCGCGTTCAAGTATCTTGGAGAGGAAGGGTAGGAGGGAAATGGGGCGGTAGTTGGAGGGACAGGTAGGGTCAAGTGATGGTTTTTTTGAGGAGTGGTGTGACTACAGCATGCTTGAAGGTGTCAGAGACAGTTGCAGTGGAGAGAGAGAGGTTGAGGATATGACAGATGGGGGGGTGACAGTAGGAGTGATGGTGTTAAGTAAGTTGGTGGGGATGGGGTCAGAGGAACAGGTGGTGCATTTCGAAGAGGAGAGAAGATAGGCGGTTTCCTCTTCGGTGATATCGGGAAAAGAGGAGGAGGAGGCCTGGGTTGGTTGGTTGAGGGAGTGTGTTATAGGGTGAGGAGGAGGAGAAGATGGTTTGGTGGTGAATTCGGTTGATTTTCAGCATCTTGTCTCAAAAGTAGTCCGCCAGTGATTGAGGACAGAGTGAGGGGGGTGGTGGGAGCGGAGGGGACTTTGAGGAGGGAGTTCGGGGTAGCAAAGAGATGACGGGGGTTAGAACTGAGGGAGTTAGTCAATTGGGTGTAATAGTCCTGTTTGGCGAGGAATAGGGAGGACTGGAAGGAGGATAACATGAATTTATAATGAATGAAATCGGTGTGGGTGCGAGATTTCCTCCAGAGGCGTTCAGCCAAACGGGTGCAGGAGTGAAGGTATCGGGTGCAAGGGGTCAGCCAGGGCTGGGGATTAGTACTACTACTATTTAGCATTTCTATGGCGCTACAAGGCGTACGCAGCACTGCACAAACATAAAAGACAGTCCCTGCTCAAAGAGCTTACAATCTAATAGACAAGAAATGAAGTAAGCAAATCAAATCAATTAATGTGTACAGGAAGGAGGAGAGGAGGGTAGGTGGAGGCGAGTGGTTACAAGTCAAAAGCAATGTTAAAGAGGTGGGCTTTCAGTCTAGATTTAAAGGTGGCCAAGGATGGGGCAAGACGTAGGGGCTCAGGAAGTTTATTCCAGGCATAGGGTGCAGCGAGACAGAAGGCGCAAAGTCTAGAGTTGGCAGTAGTGAAGGGAACAGATAAGAAGGATTTATCCATGGAGCGGAGTGCATGGGAAGGGGTGTAGGGAAGGACGAGTGTGGAGAGATACTGGGGAGCAGCAGAATGAGTACATTTATAGGTTATTAGTACGCCTTATGGGACGGGAGATGGACAGTGCAAGGGTGTCGAGAGCAGAGGAGAGGGTGGCATTGTATGTGGAGACAGCCTTATCGACAGTCTCAGAGGACATGATGGAAGGGAGGAGATCAGAGATACTAGAGGATAAGGTGGGAGGGTCGACCGCCTGGAGATTCCTAGAAGAAGTGGTTAGTATTGGACGGGACTGAGGGGGAGGGTGATGAAGTGTGAAGGTGATCAGGTGATGGTCAGAGAGAGGAAGAGCTGAGGTGCAGAAATTGGAGGGTGAGCAGGTAGAAGAGAGGACGAGGTCAAGACAGTGGCCAGATTGGTGAGTAGGGGTGGTGGAGCTCAGTTGGAGGTTGAAGGAGGAGGTTAGAGTGAGGAATTGAGAAGCGTATGAGTCGGAAGGGTTATCAGTGTGTATGTTAAAATTGCCAAGAATGAGGGATGGGGATGAGGGCTCAAGAAAAACGGAGAGCCAGGCATCAAAGTCGGTAAAGAAGGAAGGGAGGGACTTATTAGGGGGGCAGTAAATGACTGCAACTCTGAGTGGCAGCGGGTAGAATAGACGGATGGAGTGAACTTCAAAGGAAGAGAAACAGTGAGACTGTGGTAGAAGGAGAGGTTGAAAACTGCAGGAGGGCAAAAGTAGTAGCCCGACGCCGCCACCGCGGCCAGCTGGGCGGGGAGAATGGGAGAAAAGATAACCACCGTGGCAACAGGATGGGGGTCGCCCTCAGGAAATGCACAATCTCTAATTGTCTGGCAGATTGCATTTCTTTCTCTTATGCCCAGGCTGGGCTGACCCTGGAGGGTCATGTCAAGACTCACAATGTCAAAGCCAAAGCTGCGTCGGTAGCCCACTTGAGGTCAGCCTCCATTGAAGAAATTTGTAAGTCTTCAGACCAGGGGCGTAGCCAGACTTCGGCGGGAGGGGGGTCCAGAGCCCAAGGTGAGCGGGCACATTTTAGCCCCCCCCCCCCAGTGCCACCGACCCCCCCCCACCATTGCTGACCCCCCCCCTGCCACCAACTTTGACCCCCCCCCCCCCCACCGATGACCCTCTCAACCCCCCCTCCCACCACAAACCCGCCGTTGCCTACCTTTGCTGGCGGGGGACCCCAACTCCCACCAGCCGAGCCGAGGTCCTCTTCTTCCCAATCCCATGCAAGGCTTCGTTCTAGTCTGACATCCTGCACTAGACTAGACTAGAACAAAGCCTTGCACTGCATTTCTTTCAATTATGCCCAGGCTGGGCTGACCCTGGAGGGTCATGTCAAGGCTCACAATGTCAAAGCCGGGTTGGAGGCGGGAGGGGGGGGGGGGGGGTCGAGAGGGTTGTCGGCAGGGAGGTCCAGGGGCAAATCTACGGGGGCCCAGGCCCCCGTGGCCTAATACTGGCTACAGCACTGCTTCAGACCACACATTCACATATCATTACTGTCTTGAGCAGGACATCTGACGCGACAGTTGGTTCGGGCAGACAGTGTTGCAGGATCTGTGTGGGGTGTAGAATCCAACTTCACTCTCCTAAGCCCGTTTTATTCTGTTCCAGGTTGCACTCTCACTTAGTTTGTATATAGTTTCAGGTTAATCTTGAGTTATGTCCTCACCGTTGCAAGGCCCAATTGACCAATGTTGGTTGGTTTTGGTGAGCCTGCATGCTAGGTATACCCCAATTGTTAGAATTAATGGCCTGTTTCTCCTCAAAGCGAAGATACTTTGTAGCAGGTATTCGCCGAGGACAGTAGGCCTTATATTCTGAAAAACCATCACACCTCCCCCTAGGAGTTGTCTCCTATTTTTAGTCTTTTATGCTGCAGTATTTAACTGCAGTAGACGCGCCTTTGCAGCAGGCAGGAAGGAACCCGCGCATGCGCGGTGGAACATGTCTCACACTCCACAAAGCTCTGTAAAGCTTGTTATAAGCTCCAGACTGGGTAATGCGGTGCCATGTTACCCAATTGTGAGAATATAAGGCCTGCTGTCTTCGGAGAATACCTGCTACAGGTAAGTATCTTCACTTTGTAAAATAAAATAGAAAAAATAAATCTTATTCAAACAGCACTTAAAACAGTATCTAAACAAAGCTCTAGTGCAGTCTTTGCCAATGATCAAATGGTACCCACAGAGGGGCAGGACACACCCCTCATGCGTGCCTATTCCGCAGCTGTCCTCAGAAACAGACTTGTCTTTATGGAACAACTTCACCATGTTATTTCATGCACATCACAATAGCTTTATATATGACCTCAGTGGTGACTCGTTTCATATGTATACTCATAAGTACATAAGTAGTGCCATACTGGGAAAGACCAAAGGTCCATCTAGCCCAGCATCCTGTCACCGACAGTGGCCAATCCAGGTCAAGGGCACCTGGCACGCTCCCCAAACGTAAAAACATTCCAGACAAGTTATACCTAAAAATGCGGAATTTTTCCAAGTCCATTTAATAGCGGTCTATGGACTTGTCCTTTAGGAATCTATCTAACCCCTTTTTAAACTCCGTCAAGCTAACCGCCCGTACCACGTTCTCCGGCAACGAATTCCAGAGTCTAATTACACGTTGGGTGAAGAAAAATTTTCTCCGATTCGTTTTAAATTTACCACACTGTAGCTTCAACTCATGCCCTCTAGTCCTAGTATTTTTGGATAGCGTGAACAGTCGCTTCACATCCACCCGATCCATTCCACTCATTATTTTATACACTTCTATCATATCTCCCCTCAGCCGTCTCTTCTCCAAGCTGAAAAGCCCTAGCCTTCTCAGCCTCTCTTCGTAGGAAAGTCGTCCCGTCGCCCTTCGCTTGTACCTTTTCTAATTCTACTATATCTTTTTTGAGATACGGAGACCAGTACTGAACACAATACTCCAGGTGCGGTCGCACCATGGAGCGATACAACGGCATTATAACATCCGCACACCTGGACTCATGACTCACCAATTTCTTCACTGGTCATAAGACGTTTTAATGCCTTTGTATCACTCCATAGTGCAACCACACCTCGAATACTGTGTGCAATTCTGCTCACTGCATCTCAAAAGAGACATAGTGGAATTAGAAAAGGTACAGAGAAGGGTGATGAAAGTGATAAAGGGGATAGGACAACTAAAGCGGCTAAGGCTCATCAGTAGTACATTTAAAATGAATCAGAGAAACTATTTCTTTAACTCAAATTCATTGCCAGAGAATGTAATAAAAGCAGTTAGCTTAGCAGGGTTTTAAAAAGGGTTGGACAGCGTCCTAAAAGAAAAGTGCATAAGCCATTATTAAGAGGAACCTGGGGAAAATCCACTGCTTATTTCTAAGATAAGCAGCATAAAATGTATTGTACTATTTTGGGATGTTGCCATGTACTTGTAACCTGGATTGGCCACTGTTGGAAAAAGGATGCTGGGCTTTGTCTGTCCCCGTATGGCAATATTTATGTACTTTTAAGAACATAAAAGCAGCCATACTGGGTCAGACCAATGATCCATCTAGTCCAGTATCCTACTTCCAACAGTGACCAAGCCAGTACCTGGCAGAAACCAAATTAGTGGCAGCATTCCATGCTACCAATCCCAGGGCAAGAAGTAGTTTCCCCATGTCTATCTCAATAGCAGACTATGGACTTTTCCTCCAAGAACTTGTTCAAACCTTTTTTTAAACCCAAATACGCTAACTGCTGTTACCACATTCTCCGGCAAAGAGTTCCAGAGCTTAACTATTTGTTGAGTGAAAAAATATTTCCTCCTATTTGTTTTAAAAGTATTTCCATGTAACTTCGAGTGTCCCCTAGTCTTTGTACTTTTGGAATGAGTAAAAAAAAAAAAAATGATTTACTTCTGCTCGTTCTACACCACTCAGGATTTTGAAGACCTTAAACATATCTTCCCCTCATCTGTCTCTTTTCCAAGCTGAAGAGCCCTAACCTCTTTAGCCTCTCTCATATGAGAGGAGTTCTATCCCCTTTATCATTTTGGTCGCTCTTCTTTGACCTCTTACTAATTCCGATATATCTTTTTTGAGATATAGTAACCAGAACTGAACGCAATACTCAAGATGAGGTCACACCATGGAGTGATAGAGACATTATAGTATTTTTGGTCATATTCACCATCCCTTTGCTAATAATTCCTAGCTTCTTGTTTGCTTTTTTTGGCTGCCGCCACACACTGGGCAGAATATTTTAGTGTATTATCTACACCACCACCTCGATCTTTTTCTTGAGGGCTGACTCCTAAAGTGGACCCTAGCATCTGGTAAAAACGATTCGGATTATTCTTTCCAATTTGCATCACTTTGCATTTGTCCACATTAAATTTCATCTGCCATTTGGATGCCCAGTCTTCCAATTTCCTAAGGTCTTCCTGCATTTTCTCAAAGTCTGCATGTGTTTTTAACAACCTTGAATAGTTTTGTGTCATCTGCAAATTTAATATTGAGATATTGAAAAGTTGAGAGAATGCCCACACAGTATAAAAAGAGCAGCTTATGATACAGCATTAAACGAAATATGGCCCATGTCAGCCGAAGGTCCTGTTGTTGAGAGACTGCTATTATAAAGGTAAGTGTAGCCTCCTTTTCCTCATACTTTTTTTTTTTTTTTGCTTTCCTTACAAAAAGGTTTCTTGCCCTTAGAAAGCTCCTTTCAGTTTTGGCTACTGCTTTCCAACTTCTAGATGTTCCCATCCAAACAGCAATTTCTTCAGGTAATTCCCCATCTGAATAAAGATAGTTTTTTTTGAAGTGCAGAACATTCACTTTTGAATGAACCCCCTCCACATCTATCTTAATATAATCCCCCCATTATATGGGAATTACTGAGTAGTGTTGGGTATTCCCTGGAGTCATTGGGGGGAATGTGTGGGATGTCCCTGGGTGGGAGGGAAGTGCAGAATGAAAGTATGTTTGTCATAGGATTGACAAGGGAGGTGGAGTTTGAAGGTAATACAAGTTCTTATTTGTTGAAGCACATGGTCTTTGGTTGCCTTCACCCCTGCCAGAACCCTAGAAGGAGAGGGGGCTATCCTGGAAAGGTGGAATAAACTGAGGCTGAAATAAAGAGGCATTCCTGCTCCTAAGAGCAGTGACTGTGAGGGCAAGAAGAGCTCCAAGATGGGTAAGGGGAACCCAGGCTGAGAGCAAGGGAAGCATGTTCAAGGCCAGGCTGCAGCCCAGAGAGGTGCATCACTGTAAAGAGGACAGACAGGTAGGTCTGGTCCTCAGGGAATCGGATGGATCAGAGACAACAGGAGCAGCCTTGAATTGTAAAGGGGTGTGTGATGGACTGGAGGAGTTGTTTATCCTATATAATAAAAAAGCACCTCCAACGTTCTGAAGCTGAGAAAGTGAAGCATTCGTGCTCCTGCTATATCCATCTCCTGAAATGATGTCACGTACTTCTGTGTTCGTAAAGACCAATCACTGGAAGGGAACGCTGCAGAGTTGCCAGGCAACGGAACCCGTCACACGCATGAGGGTGGCGCTGTCCCTCCCTTCCTTCCAGTTCCAGGCCCCTTACCTCCAAATTTTAAAAGTCAACTTCACTTACGAAGTCGGGCTGACAACAGCCGACAGCAGCAGCGGTAACAGGGGTGCAGGCTCGACCCTTCTCTCTCTCTCAGCTGTGGTCCCGCCCTTGCTGCCGGCTGCGGTAAACCCGACTTCGTAAGTGAAGATGACTTTTAAAATTTGGAGGTAGGGGGCCTGGAACTGGAAGGAAGGGAGGGAGGGAGGAAGGGAGGGATGACGACACCCTCATGCATGTGATGTCGCGTTCCGAGGGGGGGGGGATCCTGGAACTGGGAGGGAAGGAGGGAGAGAGGGGGGGAACCTGAAACTCGGAAGGAGGGGACACTGGAACTGGGAGGAAGGGAGGGAGGGAGGGAGGGGGAGCCCATGGCACACACTCTCATTCTCACACACACTCTCACAGACACACTCGTACCCAGTCTCACTCTCTCTCTGTCACACACACACACTTGCACATTCACTCTCTCTCTCACACACACACAGTCACACTCTCACACACACTCTCAAACATACACACTCTGAGGAAAATCTTGCTAGCGCCTGTTTCATTGATTTCAGAAACGGGCCTTTTTTCCTAGTTTGTACATAATTTTGGATTACCTAGAGAAACGTTAAATAGTGGATAAGACTGTACCCAATGGTCTTGGCTGAAGCTGAACTGAGAAAAAACCCTCAAACCAAATGACGACTGTATATATGGAATTATGAAGTTTGAATCAACTGCCTGTTGCAGAAGTTAAGTAAAGTTTGTTTGCATAAAATTATTCTTTAGAGAGTTTGCTCCTGGACTGTTGGGAATCTCAGTATAAAACCCAGCCTGGCCTTCTGGATTTTATCCAGCCTTGGCCTGAACCCAAACCTGATTGAGAAGACCTGAATATGGACAGTGAGTGATAAGGAAAAAGTGGATTTTTTCTTTTCGTAGCCCGGGTCGGTTAGAGAACTGAGCTGGTTGTCAAGACCCAGGTTACATTAATATTAAACCACACAATCTAGTGATCGCTGGATACCAAATGATCACATAAGTACATAAGTAATGCCATACTGGGAAAAGACCAAGGGTCCATCGAGCCCAGCATCTTGTCCACGACAGCGGCCAATCCAGTCCAAGGGCACCTGGCAAGCTTCCCAAACGTACAAACATTCTATACATGTTATTCCTGGGATTTTGGATTTTTCCAAGTCCGTTTAGTAGCGGTTTATGGACTTGTCCTTTAGGAAGCCGTCCAACCCCTTTTTAAACTCTGCTAAGCTAACCGCCTTCACCACATTTTCCGGCAATGAATTCCAGAGTTTAATTACACGTTGGGTGAAGAAATATTTTCTCCGATTTGTTTTAAATTTACTACACTGTAGTTTAATCGCATGCCCCCTAGTCCTAGTATTTTTGGAAAGCGTGAACAGATGCTTCACATCCACCTGTTCCACTCCACTCATTATTTTATATACCTCTATCATGTCTCCCCTCAGCCGTCTCTTCTCCAAGCTGAATAGCCCTAGCCTCCTTAGTCTCTCTTCATAGGGAAGTCGTCCCATCCCCGCTATCATTTTAGTCGCCCTTCGCTGCACCTTTTCCAATTCTACTATATCTTTCTTGAGATGCGGCGACCAGAATTGAACACAATACTCAAGGTGCGGTCGCACCATGGAGCGATACAATGGCATTATAACATCCTCACACCTGTTTTCCATACCTTTCCTAATAATACCCAACATTCTATTCGCTTTCCTAGCCACAGCAGCACACTGAGCAGAAGGTTTCAGTGTGTTATCGACAACGACACCCAGATCCCTTTCTTGGTCCGTAACTCCTAACGTGGAACCTTGCATGACATAGCTATAATTCGGGTTCTTTTTTTCCCACATGCATCACCTTGCACTTGCTCACATTAAACGTCATCTGCCATTTAGCCGCCCAGTCTCGTAAGGTCCTCTTTTAATTTTTCACAATCCTGTCGAGAGTTAACGACTTTGAATAACTTTGTGTCATCAGCAAATTTAATTACCTCGCTAGTTACTCATCTCTAAATCATTTATAAATATATTAAAAAGCAGCGGTCCTAGCACAGACCCCTGAGGAACCCCACTAACTACCCTTCTCCATTGTGAATACTGCCCATTTAACCCCACTCTCTGTTTCCTATCCTTCAACCAGTTTTTAATCCACAATAGGACATTTCCTCCTATCCCATGACCCTCCAATTTCCTCTGTAGCCTTTCATGAGGTACCTTGTCAAACTCCTTTTGAAAATCCAGATACACAATATCAACCGGCTCCCCTTTGTCCACATGTTTGTTTACTCCTTCAAAGAATTAAAGTAAATTGGTGAGGCAAGATTTCCCCACACAAAAGCCGTGCTGACTCGGTCTCTGTAATTTTGTTTTTAATGATAGCCTCTACCATTTTCCCCGGCACCGACGTCAGACTCACTGGTCTATAATTTCCTGGATCTCCCCTGGAGCCTTTTTTAAAAATGGGCGTTACATTGGCCACCCTCCAATCTTCCGGTACCACGCTCGATTTTAAGGATAAGTTGCATATCACTAGCAGTAGCTCCGCAAGCTCATTTTTCAGTTCTATCAGTACTCTAGGATGAATACCATCCCGTCCAGGAGATTTGCTACTCTTCAGTTTGCCGAACTGCCCCATTACGTCCTCCAGGTTTACCGTGAAGTCAGTAAGTTTCTCCGACTCGTCCGCTTGAAATACCATTTCCGACACCGGTATTCCACCCAAATCTTCCTCAGTGAAGACCGAAGCAAAGAATTCATTCAGTCTCTCCGCTACGACTTTGTCTTCCTTGATCGCCCCTTTTACCCCTCGGTCATCCAGCGGCCCAACCGATTCTTTTGCCGGCTTCCTGCTTTTAATATACCAAAAAAATTTTTTACTATGTTTTTTTGCCTCTAATGCTATCTTTTTTTCGTAATCCCTCTTGGCCTTCTTTATCTGCGCCTTGCATTTGCTTTGACACTCCTTATGCTGCTTCTTGTTATTTTCAGACGGTTCCTTCTTCCATTTTCTGAAGGCGTTTCTTTTAGCCCTAATAGCTTCCTTCACCTCATTTTTCAACCAGGCCGGCTGTCTTTTGGAGTTCCGTCTCTCTTTTCTAATTCGCGGAATATGTATGGCCTGGGCCTCCAGGATGGTATTTTTGAACAGCGTCCACGCCTGTTGTACAGTTTTTACTCTCTCAGTTGCCCCTCTAAGTTTTTTTTTTTACCGTTCTTCTCATTTTATCATAGTCTCCTTTTTTAAAGTTAAACGCTAACGTATTTGACTTTCTGTGTACAGTTACTTCAAGGTCGATATCAAAACTGATCATATTATGGTCACTGTTATCAAGCGGCCCCAGTACCATAACGTCCCTCACCAGATCATGCGCTCCACTAAGGACCAAGTCTAGAATTTTTCCTTCTCTCGTCGGCTCCTGCACCAGTTGCTCCATAAAGCTGTCCTTGATTTCATCAAGGAATTGTATCTCTGTAGCGTGTCCCGATGTTACATTTACCCAGTCTATATTTGGATAATTGAAGTCACCCATTATTATCACATTGCCCATTTTGTTCGCGTCTCTGATTTCTTTTATCATTTCTGTGTCTACCTGCTCATCCTGGCGAGGCGGACGGTAGTACACTCCTATCACCGTTTTTTTCCCTTTTATACATGGAATTTCAACCCACAGTGATTCAAAGGTGTGATTTGTGTCCTGCTGAATTTGTAATCTATCTGAGTCAAGGCTCTCGTTAATATACAATACTACCCCTCCACCAGTCCGGTCCACCCTATCACTACAATATAGTTTGTACCCCGGTATGACAGTGTCCCACTGGTTATCCTCCTTCCACCAGGTCTCAGTAATGCCTATTATATCCAATATTTCGTTTAGTGCAATATATTCCAGCTCTCCCATCTTATTTCTTAGACTCCTAGCATTCGCATATAGACATTTCAGAGTATGTTTGTTGTTCTTATTTGCATGATGCTTAGTACCTGACACTATTGATCACATACTATAACATCAAAAAACTCTCTCCATTAGTAAGCACTAAATCCAGTATGACCCCATCCTGCATGGGCTCCATTACCAACTGCTGGAATAGTTCTCTCTCTAGAGAATCCAGGATCTCCCTGCTTCTACAAGATCTGCAATAAGGATACCCCAATCAACATCTGGCATATTAAAATCACCTATTAGTAGTACTTCCCCTTTCACAGCTATATTTTGAATGTCTTCAAGTAAATCTCTGTCCACTTCTGTCTGTGAAGGAGGCCTGTATATCACACCAATGTAAATACATTTGCCATTCCCTCTTTCCACATTGACCCACAGTGTGTCTTCCATACTCTGTAGGTCCTGCAATTGTGTGGCTTTAATATTATCTTTAACATATAATGCTTTTCCCCTCTCCCTTTCTTCCTACCATGTCTTTCCTGAACAGATTATAGCTAGGTAAGTATAGGTTTATACATTTTTATCCCACCTATAAATGGGTGGAGTTCAGTGTAACATATGTAAAATTACAAATAAAACAACACAATGACAAACAAAATATATTATTATTATTAACATTTGTATAGCACTACCGGACACACGCAGCGCTGAACACCTGGCATAGAGAGACAGTCCCTTCTCAATAGAGCTTACAATCTAAAATAATAGACAGACAAGACAATTAAGGGTGAGGGAAGTACTGGGTGAGAAGGAACAAGGGGAGGTAATTGAGTAGTAGCTAGGAGCCAAAAGCAGTGCTGAAAAGGTGGGTTTTTAGCATAGATTTGAAAACAGGTAGAGATGGAGCTAGACATACAGGCTCAGGAAGTCTATTCCAGGCATAAGGTGCCGTGAGGGAAAAGGGACGAAGCCTGGAGTTAGCGGTGGAGGAGAAGGGGGACGACAAGAGAGATTTGTCCAGTGAGCCGAGTTCACGGGGAGGAAATGTAGGGAGAGATGAGAGTGGACAGGTAATGGGGAGCTGCAGAATGGATGCATATAAAATGCCTATGATCCCCCTCATAAATCCCACCCTCACTAAACCCTTAAAATCAACCCTTTCAAATTACTAGAACAGTAATCAAGACATTTAGACTAGAACTCTTACAGTACAGTTAACAGAACCATGTCAGATCCAACCCACCCACAAAAAAGGACATAGATTAGACATTATAACTCACAAATTTTCATCAGAACCTATCTTCACAATCACAGACACAAAATGGACAGCCACACCATGGTCCGATCACTACAAAGCAAGCACTTCCCTCTCCTGGAAAACAAAAGAGCCACAACAAAAACAAGAAAAAAGAACCTATACTACAAGAGGCAAAATAGACCCACTAATATTTTGGCAACAATGTTACACCGACGAATGGACAACACCTACAGATTCACCCCAATTTCTA